>NC_090725.1:154891667-154894167 GCF_036898095.1 Palaemon carinicauda | reverse complement strand
CCTTGGTGTGGTTGCGAAAGATAGTATTTGTTTATTATTATTCATTTTGATTATAGTGTGATATTTTAGTTAGCTAGGAGTGTTCTTGCGTGTTTTTCTTATACTGTATATTTTCAGATTGTACACCTTATTGTTTTTTCCTATCTCCATTGGAACAAATTTAGCATTATTGGCCTGTTGGTGACATTAGGATTGAAATAAGGATTGTGGATTGGAATGCGATTTGAACTACACTATATGGATTGTACACTGACTACTTCTGCGATCTAAGCATTTTTGGGTTTGGATTATTCTTAAAGAATGTATTTGCGGGCTATGTGTGTGTGTGTGTGTGTGTGTGTGTATGTACATACAGTATATAAGCCACGAATACTTAATAATTTCGAATTTGCTCTGCCTCACGATCAGAGACCTAAGGGGAATTAACTTTTTGACAATAGCTTTTGGTTAGCCAAGGATTCGAACCCTGACCAAGTCGAATCATGGTAAAAAAGGAATCTAATGTAACCTGAGTTTCGACTTGGTCAGGGTTCGAATCCTTGGCTGACTAGAAGCAATTATCAGGAAGTTAATTCTTCCTTGGATCTCTGATCCGAGACAGTGTGAATTCGATATTAATAGGTATTTGTGACTTATATAAGTCACAAATGAATGTCTGTCAGATTGACAAACTGCAGTTTACCGTCGCCCCACACACTGTGGCTTAAAGTGTCATCCAGAATTTTTAGCCTTGTGTGGACGACGGTGTCCGTGTCCACACACCCACACAATATATCATCATCATCATTATCAGCTGTTACTGGTCCAATGCAGAACAACAGCTTGAGACATGTCCTTCCACTCGCGTCTGTTTATGGTCTTCTATGCCAGTCCACTCCTACAAACTTTCTTAGTTCGTCAATCCATCGTCTCTTACTTCTGCTGCTTCTTTTGCAATCTCTATGGACCCATTCTGTTATTCTTTATGTCTATCCACAGTATTATCTGTCATTATATGTCCTGCCCATGTCTATTTATTTTTCTTACATGGTGCTAGAATATCCTTTACATGAGTTTGCTTTCGTATTCATGTTACACTTTTTCTGTCTGTTAGAGTTATTCTCATCATTATTCTTTCCATAACTCTTTGATTTGTAACTAGGTTATGTTCTAAGGCTTAAGTAAGGCTCCAATTTTCTGACGCATAAGTTGATACTGGTGAGATCATCTGCTTAAATACTTTTCTTTTTAGAGAAACTATTTAAGAATTTGTGTTGTGAGACTATTGCCAGTAAATTAGATTCAATTGTTGGAGTTTGTTTTATTACATCCCTTACATCACAAAACATGCAACATGACCTTCCGTACAGATAAACCAATTACACATGTTTTCATCTGATTCTGGACTAAGGAAGAAAGTAGGAAAGCAAGGATGGCCATCTGATGAAGAGAAAGAAGTAGCCTTTCTGAAATTTGTTATGTTCTTGTAAGTATATAATATGATGATCAAGTGACTATTGGCGACCTTTTCCATAAGATGGATGAGATACTTTCAAGTTCTGAAGCGACTGCATACAGGGTAAAACTTATGAAATCTAGACTTCGTGACCATTTTATTGAAGATTTAATGATCCCAGATATCAAAGGAAAGACAAGTGTCTTTACATTAAAATAAACTGATGAATATTTTTGAATGATTTTGATGCTAAGCAGCAGGAAGATCCGAGGAGTGAAAGATATTTTATCAAAAGTACTGTTGTTAAACTAAGCAGAAAAGATACTAAACACATAAAGATGACAACTGACTTATACGTGGCTGCAACATGTCTAAAGACGGTTGTGTCGAATACTTACCAGAATCCTTGTATTGCTTCAAAGGATGATGTGAGATTAGTTTCTATTTGACAAGCTATGGAGCTAATTAAGAGATCAAAGGCTTTGATCGGAGACAATGTTGATCACAATGAGAGTATAGAATGCATCAGATTTCTCTTGTATATACTCAACTCTGTATTTCATTTCTGATCATACTAAGCAGAGGTGAAAGAAAGATTAGATTATTGCAGTCACTACGCTACTCCAACTTAAAATAGCTCGTGCCGCGTTGATTGCTCACACGATATTAAATTCTGTCTTTTTTATTTATCTTGAGCTCCTGTCCCTCTAAAATCCTGTGCACGTCCCTGAATGGACGAATTATGATGTATAAACAAGACACATAGCATAACTTATGGTAAAGCATTTATTTCAAAATAACAGTTACCACACAAATATCTTCGTTGTGTGTTTGCTTTTGTACTGTACAGCATAATGAGCATGTTCATTGAGCTGAACCCTCTCTCGCAATCTGCATTGTGTCTATAGCCATAAGCATCTTCTTTATCTTGTTAGGAACACTTCTACTTCTTACCTTGTATTCTACTCCACCCATGGGGTACACTTGATATTTATTAATGACATTGGAAAAATTCTCTGATAAAACCTTCCTTCTTGCCACCTCACCCCCACCCCCATTGCCTTT
>NC_090725.1:154886667-154889167 GCF_036898095.1 Palaemon carinicauda | reverse complement strand
GCTTTGTTGGATGCATTGGGAACGCCATGGAAGGTTCAATTATTAGTGACCTGTTTGCATTGATATATACTCTGGACACCATCCTTACTAACATGTGATAAAGTCATCACAGCCATGCAGGATTAGCAAGAGGACAGACTACAGGACTATATGACAATAAGAATATGATCAAATCAAGAGAGATACAGAATATATAAGATACAGAGATATTGTTCACTGCATTACTACAAACACATGATGACATGATCCATTTGCTTTCCAGGGGGGACTAAGCAACTCCATAACTTGAGTTCATACTGATGATTAAGTGGATGCAATAACTGTCAAAGATATTGGTGTATTCATCACGGATTCAATGTCGGGTAAATCACCGTATTACTATAAAATTGAGAAGCGTAATCAAGCTATCACACAAAGCTGTAAAACTTCTGTGTATGTCAGTGGGGAACAAGTCCAGATGGACCTTAAGCATCTGTTCCAGAGAGGTTGTTGCTTCTACAATGTGAACTGATGTCTCACTGTTCACTTATGAATTATGCTGTTATCCAGTTTGATTATTTCACTGTCCCTCCAACCTCCTTCAACGACAGAAACATTTCCTTACTGATGCTATTTGCGATAACCTGACCGATATTCCATAGCAGCCAGTAGGATAAGCTCAATATGTTTTTGACCAGAGGGCTTTGGTCTACTTGCTCCATCATTAATGTCCTTTTCCACCCTTTCTGACTATGCTAGGATCCTTAACCAAAGATATGACCCAACAAAGGGAATCTAAGTAAATTCTTGCCCAAATACATCTTTCACAGTGGACACATGGGTTACGGTAAATAAATACTTTTTTTTTTTCATCAAAATCTTACAGTAAAAGGCTTTCGTCGAATTACTTTGTGAAAAGCTACAGTAGCATTGCAGTGACATTATGAAGTCCAGGCAGATACAGATGTTATTGTATAAACACCTGTACTGTTGAATAATGATGTGCCTACCACCCTTGTTGGTGATGACACAGACTGACTCTTACTCTTTTGTTACACCAGAAAGCCAGAGTCACATCCCATGTCTTCCATTTCTGAGCCTAAGACCAATGCAGCTAAGAATAGAATCTGAATGATATATCATGTCCAAAAGCAACTTGCAGATGTTTGTAAACATCTTTTTGGGTGAAAGTCTAAGGCAATCTGAGCAGGTTTGGAATCATACAGAGGTAAATAATTCGGCAAGTAGACAGAGAATTAAAGTTCTTGGTGAAAAAAACCTGTGGTTTGCCTCTATAGTAGACTCTCAGAAGATGGACAGGACTATCTCTTCTACAGACTGTTAGGTGAGTAAATGGCCACCAGAAAATCTCATTTGCAGATATAAAGTTTGCTTCTAACTTCTGCTGTAGTAGAGTAGCTGGGATGCATGGAATCAAACGTACATATCTCAATCGTCTTGACTGATTTTCCTCCAGCACTGAAAGCCTCCCTCACACTGTTATGTGGGGTGAAATGGCACAGATGACATAGAGCGATGCGTTTTGAATGTCCCACAACTTACAAAAACGGCAGAGGAGTTACATGTACAAACGTATCCCGCGTTTGTGGTAGTAATGAGAATGGTGATGATAAATTAGAACTTTAATGCTGTTATATATAGATTAAATATACATATTTTATGTTATAAGACCTGAAAAAGTCTTATTTTTATATACTAAATGTTAATATAAAGATAAAAACATTGTAATAATTTGTAACCTAAAGATGTCATTGTACTCTAGAATAAGAGTTTCTGGTTATATATCGTAGCTTATTTTATGTTGGCAGCCACCGGATGTGCGTATTGCGTGATGAAGTTTAGCATAGAAAACGGATTTGATATATAAGGACGTCGATGAGTTAGAGAAGGGAAACTTGATTCATTTTTCTCTAGTGAACATTACTCTTGTGGAGATATTTCTTGGATACCGGCTGTGGTACGGCAAAATTTCTTTCATTATTTCAACGCTGATGAAATACCAAATAACAAGGAAACATTGGAGGATCGAATATCATCAGAAGCTGTGTTCCTGTTTATCATCTTTTATATCTGAAACTATCACTTCATAGAGACTTATAAAGCTAAGGCCTACACCACCATATTTTTGTTTGTTTGTAAATTATTATCAAATTGGTGAACTTTGAGTGTTTAGTGAATCTTGTAAATTATTGTAAATACTTATATTTAATCTTGAATATAGTTATTGTTAATGCTTGCTGACTATTATTTTCTTTCACTGTCGCTGATCTGCTATTTCTATTGCTAAATCAACTATTGAGATTTCATAGTCTCTACATTGTGTAATAGCTGACCGTAGCAAATGCTAAAGAGGCATTCCACTGTATATATTAGGGGAGCTTTCACAAATGATACTTTAAAAATGTATAAAATAAAAAACAAGATTAATTTTCGAAACAAACATGTAATTACCCATGTTAAAGAGTGTGCAGAGGTATAGCATGGGTAGAGACAAAATTAG
>NC_090725.1:154861667-154881667 GCF_036898095.1 Palaemon carinicauda | reverse complement strand
TTTTTATTTTATCACCTTTAGTTTCTAATTCTAATTTCATCAACACTACTCTGAAGAAATCTCAGGCAAATTTGTCCCAGTTTTCTACCATACACAAGTTTACCAGGGCCAACATTAGTTACAGTATGTGGAGTAGATCCGTAAGCTTTCAAAAATATATTCAGTTCTTTCCTTCACTCTTTACTCCCGCCTCTTGTTGTTTTAATAGCCTTCATACTTGATCTACTTTGCCCCTGCACTTCACCATTTGCCTGTGGAGAGTATGGTGTCACCTTCTCAGGAACTATGCCCCTTACTTGAAAAAAAATCTTAAATTCACAAGAAATAAATTGTCCCATTGTCAGTCATAATGAGCCCCGGAAAACCATGAGACTTAAAACAATTATCAAAACATATTATTTAGTAGAATACAAAATTCGTACTTCAAACCATCTAGAATAATAATTTACAGAAAATATAACAATTTCACCACTTGGCAACGGAACACACATACGTTTTTGGCTTATTATTACCACTCATTGAAAAACATACTTTACAATTTTTTACATACTGTACTTTTCTACCTCATTGTCAATACAAGACCACCACGCTTTCTGTCTTAGTGTACTCATGTGCTAAGTCAAGAATATGTTTTCTCAAACATTTAGGTAACTATTCTCTGTCCCATTAACAGTATACAACTAATAATAGAACATTCATAAACACGTTAGAAAGGATGTAACCCTATCCCAATTACCGGATCTCATGTCTTTTCTAGATACAAACAATTTGCCATCAACACCATACTATTGTTCGGTTTCCCTAGTAGTTAAGGCCATAGGCGTTGGACCTTTTACAATGAAATAAACACATTCCTGTGCTGCATTATCTTTAGGAGTATCTGGTAAAGGTACTCTAAACAGCGGGTCAGCTACACTAGTCTTTCCATGTTTATACACAACGTTAAAATCAAAAGGTTTTAGTCTCAAGGCGCACCTTTCAATGCGTAAAGGAGGTTTTGACTTTGGAGAATAAATGACTTCAAGGGGTTAATGATCATTTATCAATTAAAAATGAATACCCAAGATATAAAAAACTAAACCTCTCACAAGCCAAAACAACAGCAAGTGGCCCTTCCTCTGTCCGTGAGTAACGTCGTTCTACATCTGTCAATGACCTGGTGGCATAAATTGCAGGTATAATGTCTCCATCCCATTGCTTTTGAGCTAATATAGCTCTTAGTCCAACATAGCTTCCATCTACGATTACTTGAGTAAGTAATAGAGGATCAAAATAAACCATGCTTGCAGCAGAGGTAAGCCCCTTTCTCAATTCAAGAAATGAATGTTCTTGTTCATTTCCCCACTTCCGAATTAGTTGACAGATTATTAATATACCTATCCCAATGATTTACGAGACCAAGGAAACTTTTATTTCACTAATATTTCCTGGCCTTTTGGTCTCATTGACAGTTTTAACTTTATCATCACTAGATTTGATACCATTTTTTGAAAGAACTTGTCCTATGAAAATTATCTTTTGCATTCCAAATTTACACTTGTCTGGATTCAGAGTTAAATTTCTACGACATGATGGTAATACCTTTTCTAGCCTATGATCATGCTCTTTATTATTAGTACCAAACACAATCATACCATCAGCTAACACTCTAACACTTTCATAATTTCTTATTGTAAGATATGTTGATAGACTTCAGGAGCAAAGTTAACTCAAAACAACAACCGTTTATACCTAAACAATCCTTTACGAGAAACAAAAGTTGTTGAATATCTGTTTTCAGGCTCTAATTCAATTTTGTAGAATTCCCACTTCAAATCTAATTTGGAAAATACAACAGCACCATTCATATCAATCAGCAATTCATCTATTGTTGGGATAGGATGCATAGTTCTTAAAATAGCCTCATTGACTCTCCTCATTTCAACACACAGCCTCAATTCATTACTGTTTATAAGCTCTGGGACAAATACAAAAGCGGATCCCCATTCAGTAGGGCCTTGCACTGGCTCAGGAATAACTAAATGCAACATATCATTAAGTGTTTTCTCAACTTTGTCCCTTGTATTAAAAGGTATTATCATCAATGGTTGTTCACTGACTTCACATTAGGGTTTACATGCATTTTAGCGGAAAATAATTGAACTCACAAGTCCTGAAAAACAATTTATATTGCAACCTTAAACCTGAATATGCATCACCTATTGTGTCAATATTCACATGGTTAACTCGTTTACCAAATCTCAACATATTCATAGCCGTAGCTGTATATGTACAAAGTAGGTTACTTTCATTGGCATAATTTTTATCAGCTACATTGAAATCTGCATTAAAACACACTCTGACGAGATGGGTACTCAATCTTTGCTGTGAATTCCCCTCTTACCTTCAGTGGAGTTTTCACACTAAAAAAGGTTATAACAGCTTATTACACTCCCCAAGAATTACGGACTTAAATAACTTCTCAAAATAAAAAACAGTAGTAACATTACAAGAAGCATCAGAATCAATAAAAATTCAATAGATACAGTGTTAACCTTGAAATTAAAGTGAATATTTTACATAGAGTCTTAACATGAAGCATAAGATGTTCATAATGTTTGTCGTCTTGTAGATCAGATTGTACATCTTTTACCACATTAACATGCAAGTTATGGCCCGGTTGACATTTCTAACCCCTAATGAAACTCATAACATTACTGCTTCTTCTACCGGACTTTTTCATTCCAGATTGCAACACTGCCATTCTTTGATCCACATCTTTAGTAGGTGAAAAACTATAATAGACATATAAACACTGGCCAAATGACTCAAGTTACCAAATTGTCAGCATCTCTTGTTTCTATCAACACTGCAGTCATTTTTTTCCAATGACTTTATAAAGCCAACAGCTTTGATTTATATTAGACCAACTAACTGTAATTCTTCATGTATTTCCTCCCCTTTTTTATTTAGAAGTATTGCTACTTCAGGGCTGATAACCTAACTTATTTACCCTGAGATTATTATCTTGCCTTGACCTCACAGTATCCTCTTCTATTTGCCTAATCTGGCTCTCGGCCATTCCCTTAGCCAGCGCCATTTCAATCATGTTTTCTAGTATCAAGTTTCTCTACCTTAAAAATTTAACTCATAACTTCTTTGAAAAACTCTTATCAATTATTTGATCGTTTAAATTTGAATTCACTTCAGTAGCTGATTTTTCATAGGATTTAATCAAATTACTTAGCCTGTTTAGGTAAGTAGCCTATCCATACTATCGGATGAGCCTTGGAGAGCTTGCATGAAAATATACCTATGTTAAGTTACATTCTTTTTAGGCATAATATTATAATCTAATGTTGCAACAGCATCATCAAATGAGCCCCCTGCAACATCCAGGGTCTTAAGAATACATTCTACAGTTAGATCCATAAGTCCTCCAAAACTTAGGTGAAATCGCTTGTCAGACGTCTCTCGTGTGACGTGCTGAGAGTTTGTGACTTGAGGACAGGATGAAAGCAACTGAGTAACTTTATTACAGAACACTATTCTTTATATACAAAAACTCAGTGCAACAGGAAATTTCCTCTTCAAACCAACACCGCGTCGGTTAACAGTTAACGGTGAGAAAAACATGCATGTTATTTCATGTTTCAAAATGAAATGTCGTTACTATGTACGATCGTGTAACACACGGTTGGTACATGGCTTCCCCCCTAAAATTGACATACTGTACATGCTAAATAGGGCGCCCTGATCTAGAGAGGCAAACTGTAGGCGGGTCATCTGGCAGGAGATAAGCACGTTTTAGACAATCAATGGAGACCCAGTTTTCTTTGACACGAATGTTTAGTAGGAATGCTTTCAGACTGCGTCGGATCACAAGGAAAGGGCCCGTGTAAGGGGTCGTTAACGGTGGCTTGCTAGTGTCGTTGCGCAGGAAGACGTACGTTGCAGAGAGCAAGTCTGTCTTGTAAGTCTGGCGGCATGGATTAATTTTCCCACGACGTGACGTATGCGCTGGAGATCGCCGGAGGAGGTTGTAGAAGGAAAAAATTTTGCAGGGACGACCAACGGGTCGCCATACACCATTTCAGCTGCCGAGACGTCGAGGGTGTCTTTAGGACTGGTTCTTAGTCCCAAGAGGACCCAGGGAAGCTGAGTAAACCAGTTGGAATCCTTGCAGCGGGACATCAAAGCTGCTTTGAGGGTGCGATGAAAACGTTCAACCATTCTATTGGCAGCAGAGTTATAGGCAGTTGTGTAATGTAGGGTGATGCCCAGGAGATTCGCTAATGACGTCCACAATTTAGAGGAGAAAGTGGTACCCCTGTCAGAAGTAATATGCTCAGGGATACCGAATCTTGCAATCCATCCTGAGAGTAAGGCAGATGTACATGAGGAGGACGTTGCAGTTTCCATAGGAATGGCTTCAGGCCAACGAGTGGAGCGGTCGATGACGGTAAACAGGTAACGATGTCCTTGTGATGTGGGTAAGGGGCCTACAATGTTACCGTGAATGTGTGCGAAACGATGCTGAGGTTGAGGAAAGGTGCCCACTCCTGAATCCGTGTGTCGATGTACTTTGGAAGTTTGGCAAGAAGTACAGGCACGGACCCAATCCTTAGCATTCTTAGAAATGCCGTTCCAATTGAACTTCGTCTTCAGCAGCTGTGCAGTAGAACAGCACGAGGGGTGTGAAAGGCCGTGAATGAAATCAAACACCTGCCGGCGTATGGGAGCAGGAATCCAAGGTTGCAGTCTACTAGTACTGACGTCACAGAGGAGGGTGGTGTTGGAGTCTTCGAGGGGGAAGTCTTCCCAACGGAGGGACGTGCAGGATGTCCTATATGCTTGATACTCTGGATCCTGTTGTTGGGCTTCAGCCAAGGCGTTGTAATCCAATCCCAGTTGAACGGCAGCCAACGTGTTTCTTGACAGGGCATCGGCAATGGGATTAATTTTCCCAGGGACATATTGAAGGGTGCAATTGTATTCAGCCACGGCGGAGAGATGTCGGCGTTGACGGGTGGACCAGGCATCAGACTGTTGAGTGAAGGCATGCACCAGAGGCATGTGGTCTGTGCGAATAACGAAGGGCGTACCTTCTAAGAAATGGCGAAAGTGACGGACAGCCAAGTGCACCGCCAGCAATTTGCGATCGAAGGTAGAATAACCCGCTTCTGCCTTGGACAGTTTTCTGCTGAAGAAGGCCAATGGGCGGGGCGAGCCGTTGACCACCTGCTCGAGTACTGTACCAATAGCGACGTCGCTGGCATCGGTGAAGAGAAGGAGAGGGGCATGTGGGATAGGAAAAGTGAGAGCCGCAGCGGTTGATAGGGCCTTCTCTGCATTGCAGAAGGCCGCTTCTTGAAGGGGACCCCACTTCAGGTCCTTTGGCTTGCCCTTGAAGGAGGCGTAGAGGGGAGCAAGAGTGGTGGCAATGGCTGGCAGAAAACGGTGATAATAGTTGATCATGCCCAAGAATTCCTGCAGAGCTTTGACGGTCGAGGGCGCGGGGAAATCCTGAATGGCTGCTACCTTCTCAGGGAGGGGATGGACTCCTTTAGGAGTGATGCGGTGCCCTAAGAACAACACTTCATTGGCGCCAAAGGTACACTTGTCGTACCGGACTACAAGGCCATTTTGTTGCAGGCGGTCGAGCACGATGCTCAGGTAACAGAGGTGTTCCTCTTTTGAGGAGAACACAAGTATGTCGTCCACATAACATACACAGAAGGCGAGGTCCCCTAAGATGCCATCCATGAGACGTTAAAACGTGGCCCCAGCATTACGAAGGCCAAAACAGGAGTAATTGAAGGTGTATGTACCAAACGGAGTGGTGATGGCGGTCTTGGGGATGTCTTCTGGGTTTATAGGCACCTGATAATATTCCTTCAGGAGGTCGAGTGTAGAGAAAACCTTCGCTTTGTGCAGGTAGGAGGCCACGTCGGCGATGTTTTGGAAGGGGTAGTGAGTCGGTTCTGTTTGCATGTTCAGGCGCCTGTAATCCCTGCACGGACGGAGGGAGCCGTCTTTCTTCAGAATAATGTGTAAGGGTGACGACCATGGGCTGGAGGCCTTTTGGCAAAGGCCCATTTCCTCGATTTCGGCGAACGTCTGTTTGGCGGCTACCAATCGTTCCAGTGCCAGACATCTGAATTTTGAGAAGACTGGGGGTCCCGTCGTCTTGATATGGCGATAAATACCGTGCTTGGCAGGAGCCGTGGGCTTTTGGCGAAGTTCTGGACGGAAAACTTCCGGGTACGACGTGAGGAGGTGGGCGTAGGCATCCGTGGGTGTGCTGATGTGGAGAACGAGGTTGGAGGGGGCGGGTTGAAGAAGTGTCGACAAGTACCAGTATGCGCTGACCAATTGTCAGTGGGCAACATCGACCAGAAGGTGGAAATGAGAGAGGAAATCCGCACCGAGGATTGGCAATGTGACGTCAGCAACGAGAAACTTCCAATTAAATTTACCATTTCCAAACGATAATGTGAGGTTCTCGTAACCGTAGGTGGGTATCGCAGATCCGTTGGCAGCTACCAAGCGGACGTCGGTAGACGTAGACAGACTACGTCGTGCCCTGAAGAGTTCCCTTGGAAAAAGAGAATGACAAGCACCCTTGTCTATCAAAAATCGCACGCCCGTTCCTGCATCATGTAAAAAGAAAAGATTAGAAACATGGGAGGCCACCGCCACGCGCGATGGCCTACTTACACGTTTTTTTGGCCACTGACAATCCTTGGCACATTTCTTCGCGGTTGCCCCGAATCTGAAGTGGTAGTAGCAAAACTGCGGCGGATTGGAGGTAGTAAGGTGGCTTTGTCGATGCTTCGGCACGTCACGGGGTAGGCGTGTATGTCCTATGGTATTCACGTCAGCTTTGGTTGATATTAAATAGGCATCCTCTTCGTCAGGAGTGGAGGCGTTGATGGAGATCTTGAAGTGGCTGTCCATAAGGGCGTAGGCTTTGGTCATCAAGTCCTTTATGGGTAAACTATCGACATCGGGTATGGCAGTGCGTACAGGTTCGGGTAAACGGCGTATCTAAAGGGCACAAAGTAGGTTCACCTCACGAGGAGAGCCTTCTGCGTCAGGTTGCAGGCGAGCGATACTGGTCATTTCCCTGAGGGCGAGCGAAGCCCTTTGGTCCCCCAACAGTTGTTGCGAGTACTGCTGCAGAAGGTATGTTTTGAGGGCGTCATACGCTATTGGGGTGTCTCCTTGTTCACAAAGCCAGTCGGATATTTCTGGGAAGGTGTCCTCGGGTATCGCCGCGAGAACATAATCCGCTTTGGTGGTTGAGCGAGTCACGCCCTTGATGCGAAACTGGACTTCTGCGCACTGAAACCAAGCAAATGCCTCTCCGCTGGCAAATGACGAAAGTTTCAATGGGGCAGCCATAATACCAACGACGGAGGAGCGAGGGGGAGTGGAAGGTGAGAGGAACGAGTTGACTTCCGGGATCACCAATGGGACGTGCTGAGAGAAGGTTGTGACTCAAGGACAGGATGAAAGCATTGAGTAACTTTATTACAGAACACTCTCCTTTATATACAAAAACTCAATGTAACAGGAAATTTCCTGTTCAAACCGACACCGCGTCGGTTAACAGTTAACGGTGAGAAAAACATGCATGTTATTTCAGGTTCTTTTTAGTGCGAGGGGAGAGCAAAGATACAAGCATAATATATACACAAAATGAAATGTCGTTACTATGTACGATCGTGTGACACACTCGTGTCACCATGACAAAACAGAGAAAGAGTTGTTGTTCTTAATACTTCTAGGCAATGGGCAGAGCCTTGTCCAATTTCAGTGAATGCATACAAATATTACAAATCGAGTTGCCATATTTCATTCTGTGTTATTATTTTACGTCTCGACTATCCACTACAAATACATAACATATACATGTAATACATATACTGTATAATACATTTTAAGTATTTCATTATTTATCATTGACTATTTTTTCTTGGAAGAGGGCCAGTAGACACTTTAGAGGGAAAGGATGGAGGGAGGGAGGGAGGGTGATTTCCCCTTCCCACCAGGACAGTCCAACACTGAGGAAATAAGGATTAAGGAATTAATTTGTCTTTTAGAGATTGTGGAGAGACGTTAAATGAAATATTATATCATTGCCTAAATATGATTTGATAACTGTTAATGGTCTAGTGTATAATGCAAACTTAATTCGTTATTGGTTGGTACTGATGACCGCATAACACGTTGAATAGAATCAGAGTTTAGTTAATTGAGTCGAAAATAGAATAAATTGTTTTGAGGTAAATGAGACCACTATTACATTCTGGCAAAACTTTTCAGAAATTTGTTTTATTGCCAAAACATACAGGCTACAATAGTTGATTAGTCACAGAACGACATAATTTTCCGAAAATATGACATAAAGTAGGATATACTAATTTTCCAAAAATATGTCTTCCTCTATTTTGCTGGAAAAAATACATGTGCAGATGGCATAGGCACCATATGATTCCCTTGCTAATACCCTGACAGTAAGTTATAAATGCTTATATAATTGCTAATAGCGGTATCTTGAGTAAATTGCATAGCTTGGAGATCAAGCTGACTTCTTATGAATTTTATGGACAACGTTCTTATAAACTTGATTTGAATAGACTTAACTCCCAATGGTAAAGTCCTTATTTACAGCGTCCTTTCTAAGTGATCAAGTGGCCGAGTTAGCACAGCTATGTGGGGATGGATGTGGGCTTTTGGACCGGGTTAATTACTTCAGATTGATGGTCGCTTTACGAGCAAAAAATACAGTTATCCTTGAAGCTCTACTTTGGAGTGTTCGAGCAATAGCCATGCCAGCTCCTCAGCCTATCAATGTAGTAGTTGAACCATATTTTCTACAGCTGATGCAGTAAGCGGGGAAAGGGGAAGACAAAACATGGAAATATCTTGAAAATAAATGTTGGAGGGTCATTAATATTACTGAATTACACAGCTGAGGAGTGATGACCTTGGAATCCTAAAAACTTTCTCTTACTCTTTAGATTTTATTTTCTTAGCTTCTTCCTCTATCCCCTGACATGTCGTGTTAGATCTTTATTCTTTAATATTTGTGGTCCTTTCTTTCCCCCTCTAACAATTTATTTATTAAACATTCTCGGTATTTTCAAGATAAATAGCCTTCCACTCTCGTGCTCGTCTTAGGCCATTACTTTTAGTTCCTGGCTTCTCACTATCCCTCCAGAAAAGAAATATCTCCTGAGCAGCATCATAAAACACCTTTACTAGATCGTACAGTAGGCTATATATATATATATATATATATATATATATATATATTTATATATATACATATATATATATATATATATATATATATATATATATATATATATATATTTATGTGCACACACACACACACATATATATATATATATATATATATATATATATATATATATATATATACATATAGCCTATATGTATATACACACACACACATATATTTATATATACATATATATGTATATACACACACACACACATATATATATATATATATATATATATATATATATATATATATATATATATATATATATATATGATAAATTTTGCACATTTAGACGTGTTTTTCATATTCAAATAAGCCATATATATATTTTTGATACATTAATGTCTGAATTCTCTTAACGACCTCGGGATCAGAGCCCCAGGCGAAATCACACAAAGACAAGAGCTTGGGTCCGGCCGGGAATCGAACCCTGGTCGGCAAGCTTGTATGGACAGTGACTAAGCCACTTGGCCACGAAGAAAGATATAAGACATTGACAATTCTTCTGTACTTATACCTGTCGAATTCAGGTATTTTGTACTTAGAATTGAAATCAACCCATCTTCACCATCGTAGCTAATTGGTAGTTTGTTACTTGGCATTCAATTAAGAGAATCCAGACATTAATGTATCAAGAATATCTATGGCTTATTTGAATATATATATATATATATATATATATATATATATATATATATATATATATATATATATATATATATATATATATATATATATATATGAGTGTGCTTTGTATTTGTAGTGAATAATCGACACATCAAATGAAAACACAGAATGAAAAATGACAACTTGATTTATGTATTCATATGATAAGGTTGGACAAGGCCTCCCCCATTTCTTAGAAGCAGTAAGAAGGGCATCCCTTTATCTTTCTTGCCATGGTGACAATAGAGACATGACGACCGATTTCCCCCGAGTCTCGGAGAACTGTTGATCCTACCTGTACCTCAAGAGCCGATTGGTGGAGCAAAATTGTCTTTCTTTCTTTCTTTCCTTCTTTTTTTTTTTTTTTTTTTTTTTTTTTTTTTTTTTTTTTTTTTTTACCATCATCTTCAATACCACTACCTTGTATAAAATAAGTGCAACTTTCTTTTTAGTCTGTCCACTTCTGCGATATATGGGAATTCTCCTCTAGGGAAAACACTTTCCGGGGGGAGAACTGCGATGGGCTAACCGCTAGCCATGTTTACGTACTCGCAGTATAACCTACAGGTTTCTCCTTTGTTTTCCAGCTAGCAGGTTCTTGACATCTCATAAACAATATCCTGTCGTGCCGTACTCATCGCCATTTGTGCTGTCTCAGAGGAATAAATCAGGATTCATTATCAAAACATAATCTATGTATAACATGATTATTTTCCTTTTGCCTGCTCACTACAGACAACAACAACTATCTATTATGTACATATTCTGCCAATCCACAGAATGTTAACAAAGTTAAGGATACTGAGGAACACAAGTTTGTTATAGAGAAAACGGTGTCTAAGACATTTTCAACACAGGCACACCATGGACTTTTCAATTAAATAGTTGAATCCGTAGAAATTTAGAAAATAAAACTTGGTACAAATGCTTTTTATTGAGCAGGTTGACATGAGTCCCGTTCCTTAGTTTTTCAGTTATCTTAAAATGATGAAATGTATATGTTTTTTTTTTTTTTATTATTTCTCTGTCTTAGTTTATTCTTTACTTCACTGAGCTGCATGTCCTATAGAGCCAAGCCAAGGCGTATCTCAATTTTCTATCTAGAATTGCAACTGGACTTGTAATAATATTGGTTTTATTAGTTTTGCCACGAGTTTCGTAAGAAAGTTATAATGATTTGTCGGCAGCACTTTTACAACACGAATGCTATGAACATTTTTAACTTGAGAATTGTGTGCCCACAGAGCCCAACCTCCTCCCTAACTGGACAGGGTTGTAGGCAAGGTCTCAAAGGGGCATCTCTTCTCAATTACTCTCAAATACAATAAACATTTTATCGCTGCTTTGAATAAACATGTTTCTTGGTTAACTGCACTTACATACACTATTATAATTTACTTATTTGTCACTCTAATAAACCTGTCAGGTGGCTGAAACGCAAAACGGCACCAATTCTTCAGGTAGGTAGACACGCAGATTTTTCTTTTATTGTTATCAATTCAGTTGAGTTGCAGCTGTTGATAGGTGAGGGTGGACGCCAATGTTGCCTTATATTTGATATAGGATGATTCAACGACAAGTCTGAATTTAGTCCCTCAACAAGTAAGCCATGGATGTCCAGTTATGAAGGTAACTCTAAACTTGGGAAATATTTTCCTCATACATGCAGTCATGTTTTGATGATTTACAGCTCCTTATAATGATCATAGATTAAATGATGGATTTCATTTATAATTAAACTAACCTACAATGAGTCAAATATACAACCTTATAAAAAGCAATGATTTTTTCCTTAAAAGTCATAATTATTTTTCATAAAGAATATATTCAACGCGTATTAACTTTCTACACACTCCTTGACTCCATTTTGCCAGATACTAACAGATACTTTAGCAATAAAACGAAATCATTACAGTCACTTAACCCACGAAGTACCGAGATTTTATATTTTGAGCAAATATCTGGACTCATCTATACTTTTCATGCTAACACTGAAGATCTTAAACATGCGCTGTTGCCTACACTGCAAAATGCATTCTTCAAAGGCGATGCAAAGATGTCAACGATAAAGAAAAGCGTTACTCATTGTTAGATTTAGTGAGAATTCTTGGTCCATATGAGGACGCCTTTCCTGCACTCTACAGATTAGCAAAAATTTCTGTAGCTGTGTCATCAGCTTCAGCAGAGAAAAGACTTTCCAAAATGAAACTGAATAAGACTAATCTGAGAAATGCAACGGGCAATGGCAATTCAGATAATCTTGCTCTGCTGTTAATTGCAAGTGCGCGAGTTAAAAACCTAGATTTAGCTTAATTTGAGGAAAATTTTACAGAGAATCAAAGAAACAGGAGAGTATTGTTAAACTGAGTCATGTCTCAGGTTATCAAGCACAGCTTACCTTTTCTGTCGAATTATCGCAAATAGTGTATAGCGAGGATATATTTTCTTTGCCAAAATATCCTACTTAAAACATTTTTTTCCCTTTTATTTCCGTGTTATATTGTTCTTTTACAGTAGCTGATAAACATTATAATAAAAAGACCAGTTTCACTCGTGGTTAAAATTACAAGGGGTGCTGCTCTAGGAAAATTTTTAGCCTTTGTCTATAATGTTGTGTGAAAGGAAATAAACCGGTTTAAGAAAATTTATTCAGAAACTTTAAAGAATCCTTAAAGAAGAAAACTAAACCAGTTTTACTTACTATAACCTAAACTGTTACTGTTCAAGCTTAATCCATTCATTTAAAAATGAAATCCATTTTTCTTGTTTTCATTTTCATGAAAAGATCTATTATGTTCTCCTTGATCTCTGGATGATAACTGATGAAACATTTCTCCCTTGAAAGCACTGCAAGTGTATTTAGTCTTTCCGAATTCTTAGTGGTTCTTAGAAACGTTTTTTTTTTCTCCACTGTTGAAAAGCAGTATTCTGCCTCTGATGTAGTCATGAGAATTGTCTAAAGAACCGAAAAATGGTAAAAGATGCGAAAAAATGAATAAAATAGAATAGCTGAAAGTAGGATAGTAATATAGTTCTAAATTTTATCACATTCGAGAATATGGAACACTGTGTTCTAGTACAACACCCGTTGAGTAAAAAAATAACTATCTTTCACTGACACGCCAAGGTCGGCACTGTGGGAGCGACAGTGCTCTCCAGGGCTTCCACTACTGTGTTCCAATTACTATAGTCTAAAGCTAAGCCAATTTTACCATAGATTTGATAATTGTACCCTAAAAGTGATGATTTTCATCCCTGACCTACAATATACTACATGGGCAATGAAATTCTATGGTTTTAGAATAAAAAAGATATATTACATTACAAACTTTAATAAGATATTTTCCAAATTATACAAAGAAAAATTTTTCATTTTGGAAGGATGTAACTATAGAAAATAATTCGTTAATGCACTGGCAAAGCCAGAAAATTTGAAGATTAGTAAATCAGTGACCTGTCCATAATAAAAAGTTCATGGAATAGAGAAATGTGGACTAAACAATTAGTGGGTACCTACCGCTGGAAATTACTGCTACTAACATAATACTGAAGCAACATTTTATTCATATTAATTATCACACATTATTACTTCTGCACATGTTGCATTGCTTTTAACAGTGTTCATTGCTCTAACTGCATTTTCGTCAAAGTCTAAACTAGGATATGATACTTACATCCTCTTCATGTAATACACAATATGCATCAATTCACCTAAAGTCTCATCTTTAAGCGAAGTTCTTGAAATTTATCTTGTTAAATTTAGTTGGCTAAAAACCACTCAACTGCTGCCTTAGAAAATGGCAATGGAAGGAGGGTAGATATGACTACTTCTAAATTTGGATAACCAGGCAATCCTGCATTATTATTCCTATTTAACACAATATTCCAGTAATCTATATAGTGGGTCTGATTTGAAATCTCTTCATTTAAGCAGTGTGCCTTCCAATCCAGGTCCACAATATTCTCATCAGCATACTTCTCTGACTGGGGCAAAACATCAAATAGGTAGTAGGTAGTAGGTAGTAGGTTGGCCAGGGCAACAGCCACTCGTTGAGATACTACTGCTAGAGAATTATTGGGTCTTTTGACTGGCCAGGCAGTACTACATTGGACCCCTCTCTCTGGTTACAGCTTATTTTTCCCTTGCCTACACATACACAGAATAGTCTGGCCTATTCTTTACACATTCTTCTGTATCCCCATACACTTGATAACACTGAGATTACCAAATTCTTCTTCTTCACTGAAGACATTAACTACTGCACTATATATGTTCAGTGGCTACTTTTCTCTTGTTAAGGGTAGAAGAGACTTTAACTAAGGTAAGCAGCTCCTCTAGGAGAAGGTCACTCCAAAATTAAACCATTGCTCTCTCGTCTTGGGCAGTAACATAGCCTCTGTACCATGGTCTTCCACTGCCTTGGAATAGAGTTCTCTTGAGCACACTATTTAATCTTTTTTTTTTTTCTTTTTAAATGGTGTTGGGCAGGCTGAATAGAAGGGCCATGGATGCCTGGTCGTTTATCAAGAGGTTGTCTTATCCCTATCTGTTTCTTTTCTTTTTTAAAACATTCCTTACTATCCTCCCTTCACCTGAAGTGTCTATACTGGAGAGTACTTAGCTTTGCATGGTGTATCGGCTCTGCCAAGTTGACCAGTTTTTCCGACTTTATTTCTATAGTCTACGGGTTTTAACAATCACATTTTTTCTGTACTTGTTGTTTTTGTTATCATTATTGTTAATCTAGTTTATGAGTATGATGCATCTTTTTTTTTATTGCCATTGATTCTTATTCTGCTTCCCAAATACTTGTCTAATTGTATTAAAAGCTCCCTATTTCCCCATTTTTACTTTCCTTAGAAATAAGACCTCTGGAAACCAAGCTTTCATTATGTTTAGCAGTGATTCACAAAGAGATATTGGCAAGTGGTGCCCAGCTAGGAGGGCACACATCTGAAATTCAATTTTGCATGCTGACCTTTCAAGTGGATCTTTTGCAACAACAAAGCTGGCAATCCTCCTTGTTTTCGATGCTTGTTGACTGAGATTCCTATGTCTCTCAGTAAGTGAATGTCTAGTTATTTCCGATATTCCATAAGTAATATCTGTTACATAGATTATAAAATGCGTAATTTTTGTTGATCGTGAATACTTACTTAACCACCCAGCAAATGTTGGTTCTGTTATCCAACTCTCGCCATTTCTGACTATGCAGTCCTATGCAGACTTTAGTTCCTTTATTTTTTCTTTTTTCTTATTTTTTTTTCTTTTTTTGAGGCGTGGTAGGGTCAATGCGAGTTTTGGAAGTTGTGGGAGATGGGGGCAGGGAAACTGGTTCCGGTTAGTCACGTAAGCTGCTATCATCCCTTCTGCATGGGAGAAACAGTATGAGACTAAATTACCAGTAGGCTTACTGGTAATAGTTGCAGAATATATAATGATGCTACTAACTTCTTGTGAACAACAATTATATCTAGGGTAATAATGTCAATTAGAATACGATAGCAGCTGTAGTTTATGTAAAGAAGCTATGTTGGCAAAATGTTATACACACAAACTATTATCAATAGTTAGTGTTTACGACAACAGCGGCATGCACGTGTATGTGTGTGTGTGTGTGTGTGTGTGTGTGTGTGAGTTTTACCAACACGGCCTGTTTATGTAGGTCACAGCTGTCGTCCTTATTATAAGCTTACTTGATACGATTCCAATATTTGACTTGGTAGGCATACTAACCAGTGCCCAAATTGGGCTTGTCATTGCAGAACTAATTATTGACTTGCTGATAATTCCATAATGAGGATATAAATATACTATAAAGATGTATGTATCCATATGCAAACAATAGACCTACATACTATATATCCACACACGCACAGTAGGCCTATACTAATAAATATCAAAGTATTAACACACAATAGGTCTATATATATATATATATATATATATATATATATATATATATATATATATATATATGTGTGTGTGTGTGTGTGTGTGTATGTGTAAATATATATATAGTACGCACACACGCACACACATATATGTATATATATATACATATATATATATATATATATATATATATATATATATATATATATATATATATATATATATATATATACATAAACTCAAACAAGTGCAACGAAATGACCCTGTCCTACAGTTAATTCCAATAAAACCATACTATAGGCCTACACCACTAGCACTGTGAATACTAAATATAAGTTTCTTAAACCTTAGGGGCTATATCATTCATTAAGTTGTGAATAAAACCTGGCAAAGCACACCTGGTGTTGAAAAAAATATTCATTTGTCAACACATATTCACCACATCATCATTTCTATCATAATAACATAAAAACACCATCTTCACGAAACTTCCACTTTTTGCATCCCATCACTTCAATCAAATCCTGGTTCCTTACCTACTCAATAACTCCGGAAGCACTTGCAATGGTGTGAAGACTGAAGTTGCTGAGTCGAAGTCGTTGTTGTTGTTGTTTTAGACTGCCTAGCCCTTACGGCCAGGCACGGGCTCTTGCACACTTACAGCCTGTAGGTGTTGGTTGGTTTTTTAGCTTTATAAGTGATTTAGGTTATGGGATAATCTGCAACTTTTATTTGTAGGTGGTTTGGGATAGGATGTGGGTTAATGATGATCAACAACATTTATTTGTAGGTGGTTTGGGATGTGATGTGGGTAAAGGATAATCAGACGAGTGCCTCTTTTTGGTCAAAGGAAAGGAAGAAGGTGACGGAGGGGAGGAGGCATCCTTTCCCAAAGAGCCCTGTGACTCCTGTCGTTTAGTTGGAAAGAAAGAGGTACAGCATTAAGTCCCGATGAGTAGAAGAGCTCAGGAAGGAGTTGGGAAAAGTTTAGTTAAGAGATATTGGTATAGAAGAAGTAAAAAACTTCCTTAGTAGCTTGAGTCTTTAGGATGAGCAATAGTATAAAATTTCAGCTGAGTAGGAGAGAGCTGAAAATGAGAAATTGGTTACTGGATGTGATTGGTAAGGGAAGGGTGGAATAAACGTTCCTGTACCTGAAAATACTAGAACAAAAATAATTTTTTTTTTTAAATTATTTATTGTGGTTATTGAGAGGTCTACTTGCTTTCAGATTTAATGTTTAGTGGGGAGAGATTCCTGAACTTCAACAAAGAGAGAAGGGAGACTGCAAGTGGGAGAGCTAAAAAGAGGTTAAGCATGGTTTAAGTTAGGTTACTTAAGTTCAAACTGGTGCTGGTATTACGTTATCTAGTCCCCCTAGATAACGTAGCTGCGGAGAAAGGCTGAGAATGTATCAACATTAGCAATAATGTGTTTTACAATTGATGTCGTGGTTACACGAATGTTGGTGTTGTAGGCTCGTTTCTTGACAATTCAATAGGTAGTGTTGTAGAGGTTCATCAGATAGTTGCTGACAGTAGTTGTACGGTCTTTCCGGTCACCGTTGTGCTGCTGGGTCCTCGCTGATATCAATGATGATTTGCCAGTTGCACAGATATCCCAAGCGCAGTCTGCAAATAATGACTGCAACTTGGTTGAGGATTTTTCTTGCCAGTGGATACGGGATTAGGTTTGTACCATTTGGCTGATTTGTATCCAATCAAGGAAGGCTCATCTCACTTCGCTAATCTTTTGCATGTTGCAAAAAACTGTCATTTGATTCTTGATGGTTTTCAGTGAAGGCTGAAGTGTGATACTGATTGTCTGGCACATTAGGGCAGATTTGCCAGTGATTTCAGTGTGACTTAGGGTCAAATTTGGGGTTATTTGCCTGTTGTTGCTTTGGTGAGCTAAGGCTAGGTACTCTATTGCTGTGATTAGGTAGACACTTTCAGGGGGTTCTTTGATGCTGAGAGGCAAAATGGCTCCTCTCGAATCTGTGTGGATTGTAGGCTGGCCGAGTGTTCTAGGGCTTTGGCAAATGCCACTAGCTCGGTTTGTAGCGTGGAGTCGTGGTTTGAAAGCGTCCAGTTTTCTCTGTAGCCTGATGGAGAAACGACTGCAGCTGCTACTGCAGGAATATCATGAGCAAGTGATCCATCAGTATAGCAGATGTTTGGGGCTGAGGTGTTGCTGATTTCATTTTTGGCTGTTGCTGTGAGTTGTTCTGGCATGCAGAGAGCTTTGCTTGCTGCTGGAAGGATGATGAAGTTGTACTGGATGGGGTCCGGAGACCACAGGCGGGGTGATGTAGCCATCGTTCTTTTCTTACTCCTTTGTCTTGTAGGCTTCATTTTGCATTTTCATTCTTCCAAGTGTTTCTAGCAGTCTCTTTGCGTGTTTTTGGTGGATAAATCTCCTCCACCAAAGGGAGGAGTCTTTTAAGTTTGTTGTTCAGAGGGCAGTCTCTGTCTCCTTTGATTGACTTGAATATGATACTGCAGTTTCTGATGTCGATCCTTGTATATAGGGAAATTAGGTTAGATTTGGCTCTTAACAAGCAGTCTTGTCCATATTGGAGAGCCGCTGATGAGTCTCATGTCATTGTTTTGTTATACTTCCAAGGAGGCTTTTTAAGTTTCACTCACTGAGTTGAGCTTAGGTGCTGCATAGTCGATGTGAGATCGAATTGCTTGAATGTATTTCCCTCTTAGGAGGCAGTTTGATATTCTTTGTTTGAGGGAGGTCATTCGTTTCATGGCTGAGAGACGAATTTTTGTTTTCTCTCTGAGGTGGGTTACTTCATTGGCAGGTGATAGAGTTTTGTTGATGACTACTCCAAGATACATGAATTGGTTTACCCATTCTATGGGTTCGCCCATGAGAGTGACATTCTGAGGGTCTTGTGGATATTTAATGGCCATGGCTTTCGTCTTGTTGGTGTTGATTTTTAGGCCAAGGTCTTTGCATTTACCCTGGATCATGTCAGTGCTTTCTGAGTGGTTTTGCATAGAGTGCTTTGCTTGGGCAGATAATGCATATGTCATCGGCGTATGTGAAGATTTCCGCTCCTTTTGGGAGGTCTAGAGTTGCTAGATTCTACATAAGTAGGTTGAAAAGGTTAGGGCGTAATACGCCCCCCTTAGCCATTCCGTTTTCTAGGGGAATGAATTCGGAGGTTATTCCTTGAAAGGTGACTCTGGCTTCTCGGTTCTGTGTGTAGTTTCGAGTCCAGGCCAGTAGGTGCCCTTTCACTCTTTTTTCTATAAGTGTGAAGAGGATTGCTGGGGAGCTGTCTAGCTCAAAGGTTTCCTCAAGGTCTAGAAAGATGACAAAGGCTTTTTTGTCGTTGATTGTTGTGAGAACATCGATTATACATTCTTGATTGCTTATGCCTTGTCTGTAGGTATAAGGGCGAGGATGTAGTGGACCTATTTTCCATTGGAGTATACTCAGTACCATTCATTCAGCTACTTTCTTGGTGCAGCTAATTAAGGCTATGGGTCGGTAGGTGTCTGGTTCTTTGGGTTTTGGGATGGGTTTCGTGTCATGTTGATTCCATGTTATTGGTCAGACTTCCAGTGTGTGTTCTGTTAATTAAGTACAAGTGCACCAATTTCGCAGGGGTTCCCATGTTCTTTAGCATACTGTGTGTGATTAGTTCGGCTCCAGGGGCAGTGTCTTTTTTTGCCTTTTGCAAGGGCTGTGTTGAGTTCTCCATGGTGTAGGGGTTGTCGGTGTCATTTGTCATGTTGCAGGTGGCTTCAATAATGTTGTTCCTAATTGGGAGCAGTGTTCTCTGCCTATTAATTGTTTGCAAAGGAAGATTTGTGCTTTTGGCTCGTTTAGCAAAGTTATTTACAATTCTATTTGCTTCTACTAATGGGTCTGGGTGGGTGACTCTGGGTGTGCTGTTTTTCCCAGAGATCTTGTTGAACCAGCCGAAGACGAGTTTCAAACTTGAAAACTGAAATGATCAGTGATCACACTGAGAAGAGAATGGCTACCTATTATTAAAGTTATATGTTGCAGCCCATGAGCAGCAAAGTAGTGTCTTGCCTTCCTTCAATAAAATGTGAATCAAGATTAAAGGTTTGTGTTTGTTCAAAGACGAAAACGGGCATACAGATTGATGTAAGA
>NC_090725.1:154821667-154856667 GCF_036898095.1 Palaemon carinicauda | reverse complement strand
GTGCCCGCCAATGACAAGCTCGTGTGCTTGGCGACTTTAATGCCCGAGTAGGCAAAGACCATCGTCTGTGGGAGGGAATCATCGGCCGCCATGGCATTGGAAATTGCAACACCAATGGCCAACTCCTAATGGGTCTGTGTGCAGAACACCAACTTGTGGTAACCAACACTATCTTCCAGTTACCAAAGCGACAAAAGACCACATGGAGACACCCACGGTCTAAACACTGGCACACCCTGGACTACGTCCTGACCAGAGCCAGAGACCGAGGAGACGTCCGCATCACCCGATCCATGCCCGGAGCAGACGACTGCTGGACGGACCACAGACTCCTCATCTCCCGACTCTCTGTGACGACCCTACGACCACCCAGAAGGGCATCTGACAGCGTACCACACCAACGCTTTGATTGTAGTAAGCTCCGCAACCCACAGGTGGCACAGAACTACAAGGAGGCCTGCGAACTACACCTTGCAGACCCCGTGGGTCAGGCCACTGTTGAGCACCACTGGACCACCTTCAGAAACGCCATGGCCCGTGCCGCGGAGGAAACACTAGGCTACACCACCAAGAAACGGCAGGATTGGTTTGATGAGAATGATGCTACCATCTCTCTTCTCATTGAAACCAAACGACAAGCACGCCTGACTTTGGAAAACCAACCAACAGCAGCTAACAAATGTGCTCACAAGGTGGCTGAAGCTGGTTGCCAAAGAGGGATCCGTGAAGCCCAGAACACCTGGTGGCAAAGAAAAGCTGCAGAAATACAGAGTTTCGCTGACCAACGTGACCTTCGCAGCTTCTACGCAGCAACAAAGGAAATATTCGGTCCCACACGGTCATCAGTGGGCAGCCTGAAGGACGCGGATGGGGTCACGACCATCACCGACAGCGAGGGCATCCTGGCCAGGTGGAGGTCTCACTTTGAGAACCTCCTCAATGATCAAGCAGACACCCCAGACGATCTCCTGCGAATGACCCCGCAGCATCCCGTCCATCACTGGATGGCACTACCACCCTCCATCCATGACTTCAACAAGGCCCTGCAGCGCATGAAGCCCGGCAAAGCCCCAGGGCCAGACAACATCCCGTTGGAGCTCCTCACTCACGGTGGCCCTGGTCTGAGGAACCGTTTGATGCTCCTTATACTGAAAATATGGGAGACCAAGACCCTCCCCAGTGACTTCCGCAATGCAAACATCATTACCATCTTCAAGAAGGGAGACAGGGAGAACTGTAACAACTACCGGGGAATATCACTACTAAGCATCGCGAGTAAGATTTTCGGTCGGATTCTCCTTGACCGCCTTCTTATTCTTGCAGAAGACGTCCTGCCAGAGTCCCAGTGCGGCTTTCGACCTTCCCGCGGGACCATAGACATGATCTTCTGTGCGCGACATCTACAAGAAAAGAGCCTCAAACAACAACAGCCCATAATGTTCATCTTCTGGGATTTGAAAAAGGCCTTCGACAAAGTACCTCGACCTGCCATGTGGGCTGTCCTCAAAAGATATGGCTGCCCACCCGATTTTGTCAAGCTGGTGCGTGCCCTCCATGACGGAATGGTTGGGAGAGTCTGCCACCAGAACTCTCTTTCAGACCCATTCCCCATCAACGGCGGCCTGAAGCAGGGCTGTGTTCTGGCCCCAACGTGTTTCTCGCTATACACCGCAGCAATGCTCAACGAGATTCCCCCAAACACACCCTCAGTCGACCTACATTTCCGCATGGATGGAGGCGCTTTCAACCTCGCTAGACTCCGCGCCAGAACCAAGACCACCTTGTGTGCAGTGCAAGAACTGCAGTATGCTGACGACAATGCCACCCCAGGTCAGACGGCAGAGGACCTGCAGTCGTTAGCTGATGCATACAACTCTGCCTACGAACGTTTTGGGATGCAAGTCAACACAGACAAAACCAAGACCCTCGTCCAACATCCACCAGGACTGATGCTCCCAAACTTCAATACCACAGTGAATGACCAACCGTTAGAACACGTGGACCAGTTCTCCTACCTAGGGAGCATCCTAACATCAGCTCCCACAAGCAAAAAGGACGTGGAGAACAGGATCAGGGCAGCCCACTCCGCTTTTGGCCGACTCAACTGCCGCGTATTTACAACCACGCACAGACAATGACCCCCAAAATAATGGTGTTCAGGGCAGTAGTCCTCTCCACGCTCCTGTATGCATGTGAAACATGGACGCTATATAGAAACGATATTAAAAACCTAGAACGCTTCCAACAAATGAAACTGAGGCAGATCTTGAAAATCCCCTGGGAGAGCCACACCACCAACATTGAAAACTTAGAACGTGCCTCGCTGACCAGCGTGGAGGCCACCATCATCCACCACCGCCTCCGCTGGATAGGACACGTGCATAGGATGGATCCATCTAGGCTCCCAAAGAAAATATTCTACGGAGAACTGACCCAGGGCACCAGACCACGAGGAGCCCCGAAAATGCGCTATAAAGATCAACTAAAGCACACCCTGGCTCTATCTGACATCGATCCTTCCTCATGGGAAGAAACAGCCAGGGACAGGAAAACCTGGAGGAGTACAGTACACCATGGCATCGTGGACTTCGAGGAGAGGAGGAGACAAAATGAGGAGGCTAGGAGGAGAAGAAGGAGAGAGCGATTAGAACAGCCCCGCCCACCACCTACCCTCCCTTGTGAACACTGTCCGCGACTCTTCCACCACAGACTAGGACTTAACAGCCACATCAGACATAAGCACCCACCCCATAGATAGGAGGCTGATGGCTAACGACAGAACCCAATACTCGGACACGAGTGGGCGCCGACGAACCATTTCTATTGGTACCTCTGATTTTCCTGCAGCTTTATTCACTTTTCCCTTCATTATAGCAGTCTCGACTTCTTTTTCTCTGATGTTTGTTATTAGTCCTTCTACTGGAGAAACATTTTCCAGTTCTTCACACTTATTCTCGTTGTTTAATAGTTGCAAAAAATAGATTTTTCATGTCTTGTTTCATCGTCCTCAATTAAGATATTTCCTTTTCATCTTTAATCATGCCTACATTCTGCCTGTTTTTTTTTTATCTTGAATCTGCAATTCTATAGATTATCCTTTCTTCTTCTGATGTTCCCATCATCTTATGCTACTCTCTCCTGGCTTCTTCCTTTGCATTCACTGCTATTCTCTTGGTTTCTCTCTTTATCCATCTATATTCCTCACTAGTTTGGTAGTTATCTTCTGCCCACCTTCTTCTGGCTATACCCTTTTCCTTCACAGTTGTTTGAGCCTTATGATTCCACCACCATGTTTCTTTTTCGTATTGATGTTTACCACTTGGTCTACTGCACACCTCCCACATCTCTTCAGGCGATTCTGACGTACTATTTACATATTTCTCTTCTCTTGTTCTTTCCACTTTACTTCTGAACTCTCTTGCCTTCTCTCCCTTCGGCTTCCAAGTTTTGATCCTCCTATTCCTGGTTGGGACTTTTCTTTTACCTGTTGATTTCAAGTTAAAATCTGCCATCACCAGTTTATGTTGAGCTAGGACAGATTCATTTGGAATACCCTTACAATCCATATCACTATCATCATCAGCCATAATTAGTCCAGTCCAGGACAAATGCCTTAGACATGTTCTTTTACTCCTGTCTCTTTATGGCCTTTCTATACCAGTCTATGCTAGCAAATTTTCCTAATTCATCGATCCATCGTCTTCTCTTCTTTTCGCTGCTTCTTTTGCAGTCCCTAGGGATCCATTCTGTTATTTTTGATGTTCATATTCTCACACCCATGTTGCTCTTTTTCTGTCTCTTAGTGTTGTTCCCATTATTATTCTATCTATAGCTCTTTGAGTTGTAACTAGCTAATGTTCTAAGACTTTCAGTTCTCTATGTCTGCTTTTTCTATTCAAACTTTTTAACTTCTTTTTCAATTTCTCCCCTGATTCACTAAACAGAGCTATGTCATCTAGAAATATAGTTGTTAACGTATTCCCCTTTCAATGTTAATTGCTTCATTTTCCCAATCTAAATTTCTTAAAACTTCTTTTAGACATGTTGCGAATAAATTAGTAGAGCTAGGGTCTCCCTGTCTAACTCTTTCCTCGATTGGAATTTTCGCACCATCTTTATGCAGTTTTAGGATTGCTGTACTTCCCGTATAGATATCTTCAAGTGTTCTAACATAAAATTCATCTATGTTTTGTCTTTGAAGGGCCTTCATTATTACTTAAGTTTGGAAAGAATCAAAATCTTTCTCATGGTCTATAAATGGCAAACATAGTCGTTTGTCATAATCTGTTGATTTTTCCATTGACTGGTCAGCTGCCGAATCCACGCTTATAAAGCCTGACTGCTATTTTGATTGAATAAAGTCTAACTCTTTCTATTAGATCTAGTACGATCTTTGTAAATATTTTACATATTAGTGAGATTTAACTTATTGAGCGATGATTTTGTTGGTCTTTTGTGTCTCCATTTTTGTGAATTAGTGTAAGGATATTTTTTCCCAGCTGTAGGTATGGAGCATTCTTGCAGACGTTTTGTATAAAGTTCATAGAGTTTTACTACAATGAAATTTCCTCCATCTATTATCAAATTGATTGTAAGGCCATATATATATATATATATATATATATATATATATATATATATATATATATATATATATATATATATATATATATATATATATCGTATATTTATATATATTCTGTTCTGTGCGGATAATAATCCCATCGGAGTCAATCTGACTTCAAAATATTGTGTTGTTTATATAGATCTTGCTTTATTCATAAGTATTGATTCTAAGATAACCTTCACTATGAAGAGTAACCTTGGAGCCGCTGACCTTCAGGAATGCGTAGCCAGCTGTTTATCGATTAGAACGACTATGACGAAATGCTACGTAACATTTCCGCGGAGTTTATTATTGACAAGTTTAAGTTATGTTCAAGGCATCACAAGCTCCTTTTTCAAATTCATTCCCATTTCCGTTATAGAGAGAGCGTCTTTCTATTACTCATTGAACGCAGTTCCTGACTATACAGGGAATTAAAATTTTTGTTGTTGAGCGTAATGGCAGCGATTCGTGTAGCTGGCAGTACAAGATGCTTCCTTATTACAGAAATTGTATCCTGGAATAGGGAAGACTAAAATGGTCATTGAGAGCTTTTCCTATTACTGGTACTATATTAATGACCTTTACATAGACAGAGTTGACCGTGGTTTTGAAATTGCCACAAACCTCATGAATTGACTCGAGTGGTTTACCGAGTTCATTCAATCAGCTGTTGAACCTTACTTGAGCGTTCCAGACATACGGACTAGCAAAACCTAAAAACTTAAGACATACGAGTAGTAATATAGTGTTAATAGATAATTATATTCTATTCTATTGCAGTTGTAAAATGTCTGTCAATAGGATGTATATCCTGATTTAAACTGTGATAAATGAACGGAACCTGTGGTAGCTGGCAGGCCAGTGGGGTATCTCCGACATCATCAAAGTGGGAGGAACCAACCTTGAACGTCACAGCTATGGGAGGAGCTATACCATGACATCATCACAGTACCGTGTGCCATAGAGAAAGCCGACGGTGGAGATATCTTAGTAACAATTACGCGCCAGTTGTCCACCATCAACGCTTCCGTAACGTTCATCTTGAAGCTCAGCACTGAGGTAATTAAGCTAAGGATCTGGTACACAAACACAAAGAATTTCTATTGTAACTTTTTTTTTAGATGTATGTTTTTACCATTACTAAATCTCTCTCGTAAATGTTCTTCTATAAGAAACGCCTATAAAACACAATGAATGTTGCCACCTAATTATCGGTAAGCAATTCTATGAGTGAATTATGACTGCCGGAGATATGAGAATTAGAAAAATATGTATAGTTTATACTGTCTACCAAAATCTCCATCTATTGCGTTATCTATTGGCAATTTCATAATTTTTTAATATATCTTAACACACACACACACACACACACACACACACACACACACACACACATATATATATATATATATATATATATATATATATATATATATATATATATATATATATATATATATATATATATATATATATATTACTGACGTAAACATCGAATTAGATTTTGATTGTTATCAAATAAGGATATGTAGAAATTATAAAAATATTTTGATAATGGATACATGATTTTAATGATCCGTTTTATCCTCAAATAGTTTCATTTAATATTGGGAAAACCCTGAACCCCATTCGAATTATTATATGATCTAGACAAGTTGTTCATTGGGTGGGAACCTAATAAAATGTCTTTAAGCAATATTTCCATATCAGTCAAAGCTCTCTCTCTCTCTCTCTCTCTCTCTCTCTCTCTCTCTCTCTCTCTCTCTCTCTCTCTCCGGTGCAATTTTCTTACTTATTTTCTCTTTCCTCCACAGAAACATGTCAGACGAACAACCAACAGTTCCTGCTGAGGGAGCAAGTGCGCCTCCCTGCCCGGAAACCGAATCTGCCCTCAAACTTTGGTAGGCCTATTAGGTGTGGTTATGTTTTATGTTAATGGTTATGGGAATGCAACATTTCTTGGTAATTGTGGTGTAGTGGTAAGTGGGTGGGGATGAGTGTCAAGAGCCAGTGTGTTGGCTTGGTACTTACCCTTGGCATTTTACGGATGTGTTCGAACGCATAACTTCATCTGAGAAGAGGCAGAAAAGAGGCAGTCGTCTACGTTATGATAATTAGAAGCAAAGAAAATTAAGTTTATTACAATAACGCGAAAAAAAATGGAAGTCTTGCCACTAAACGGTTGGCGGACGTTTTACTTATAATGTACTGTAGGCTACATGCATGTTTTGAAGATTTCAATCAAAGGGATCGTAGGGCCTAATCTAAACCTTTAATTGATTTATTTGGAGTTTTGTGGCACAAGGATATCGAAGGTAATTGACACTGATGTAAAGCTTTAATGTGTGTATTTGTATGTCTTCCATAATCATCATAACTAATCGGAATTTCATTGATGATCATGTTGTTAGCTCTGAATTATAAACAACAGTCATGGTGGTTCACTTACAAGTGATTCGGGGCCAGTCTCAGCCTCCTGTTATGTTGGAACAAAGTTTGACGGAATACTGATTCCCTTTAATCTGAAAACTATTTTTCTGACATGGATTCTACCATAGACCTACGATTTGGGCTGGGGGAAAACTTGCAATGATTTTTTTGTCAGGCTGCAATTTGCAACGTATTGGCACAATTGATAATCGTCACATGCCTTAATTAATGATTATAAATGCCCTCCAAGTTTATTGCTCCACTCTATCTACTTCGCAATATCTTTCTTTTGAGCTGTTCATGTTTATAAGCAATATCACTATGCAACTTTACAATCGATATTTCCTACTGAATGGCATGATTTTCTATAAAGAAATATGACTAACTCTCTTCATATCAGATATAATGGCGTTCTAACCCTCTTTTTGATAAGGGTCAGTGTAACGGAAGGTTTCCGTGGTGGGGTAGGTTGCATGATGCTTTCACTTGTGATTCTATCTTTAGGAGATTTTGGCTGCCGATCAGGGATACATGAGAGCGCCGAAGAGAGTACTGTACTTGTTATAAAGCCAATTCTTCTTCTTTCCGCTCTTGTTCTCTTTTCTCTGCTGGTCGAGTCTATTATCAAATTGAATCATTCAAATGAATTCAATTGTATTGAGGGAATTTTGTAAACTTGTTGGAGAATTCGATTTCCCCATTTTTAAACTACTCTATGACCATTTAATCATTTTAATCATTTAGTTCATGCCATAAAAGAAGCAATTAAGTGTCACAAGTCAAGAACCCTTACTCACAAATTCATGATAGACTGAAAGAATGTAATCACGAATACTTAAATAGAATGTTGCGCAAACAGTGAAGGTACACCAAATATCGTAAGTGTTTTTTTTTTTTCTTTTTATCAACGAATGTTAGTCTTACCGGTGCGCTGACTGCCACGATGTGAACGAGTTAGTCAGGGGTGGGGTGTGGGGGGGGGGGGATCCTATTAATGGTGTAGTGTTCAAAACCCCTGCAGAATGTAGTAGCAGTACACTATGACAACGCAAAGTGAATATTTATATCCTATTTCAAAGTATCAATATTGCTTTTAACTTACCAGGTCACTCTGAATTTTAACATTACGCTTACTGATGATACAAATTATGTTATGTAGGCCTAGTTGCACCTGTTGCAGCTCTTTTTTTTTACCTATAAATTTGAGGTTATTTCTTATATATGAAGTTAGAAGATAAGAAACTAATGCATATGTACTGAACTGGTGACATGAGCGCTATCAACCGATGATATAATTAGCATAGTTCCCTTTCGGTGTATTGATTTGTAGGCTTCACACTCACTCCATTCCCTCACTCGTTTTAAATCCTCTCCGTAGAAATCTATATGGAAGATAGATTCCTCATGATCTCTCCTTATTCCTACTTATTTTATCGTCACTTTTATTCTCTAACCTCCTTCAAGAAATCTGCAGAGAGAGAGAGAGAGAGAGAGAGAGAGAGAGAGAGAGAGAGAGAGAGAGAGAGAGAGAGAGAGAATAAAGCCATTGAAATAGCACTTCCCACTTACGGGCTGCCAACGTAAGAGTCCGTGGCTTGCATATTATTCATATAAAGTCGATCTGAAACGAACGAACGAGGTAGGACTCCTTCTTAGCATATGTACAACCTCTCGCGTAGAGGGATGTTATTCCTGGCGTCATCCCCTACGATTCTACCGTGAGTAAGACCGATAACCCGACCAACCTTTTACAATTGAATTTTTCTCAGCTTTAGTTAATAAAAACAAGGTCAAGAAAGAACGACTTATCCTCTCCAGACATCCACAGACGTTTCATACCTCATGTTTTTACTTTGATATTCTGTGCGGTATACAAAACCACAAGGCAATGGCGTGAAAACCCCACGAGTGGCGGTCTATCATATTGCGTAACCCGGCCTCCCCATACTCTCCCTCTAGTTTCTTCCCTCGACGCTTCCCCTATAGAAGGGTATTACACAACCGGGCTCGTCACTGAAATGTTGCCGGGCAGCAGAATCAATATAGAACAGCCAAAAACGTCACAGCTATTTCTGAGGCCTCCGGATGAAAGAACAGCGCTACGCCCTCCTTATATAGTGTCATTCTCTTTTATTGGTTTTTTAACAAAAGTTTTTTGTCTTCATAATTACCCACTTTGATCCCCTACTCGTGTGTGTAGATTGCCTTACCTTATGTAAGACACGGGCTCTTGCCGCTGGGCAGCCCGTAACCCCTACTCCCCCTTTTTGCCCCTTATATTCGCTGTTAATTGCCGTTTGGTATAGTCATATTTTTTTTTTTTTACCAGTAAGGGCATTTATAGAATCACATAATTTAATCCCAAAGTACTTTACTATCATTGATGAAGGATATCTATTAATACAAGTGCGGATTTATTTTCAATATCTCCCAACCCTTCCTTACTTACGCTTTCAGTAAAGTTTGGTAATCATTTCCATTATCTGCCAATTAGAAAATTCATTATGCTTTTGTTGTCATTTTTGTTAGCACGTATTCAATGTTATTTTCTTTATTCTTATCCATATTTATCTTTAATTTTTGGAGCAGAATAGCTTCTTCAATATACTAGTAATAATTAATATTTATTAAAAAGTGAGAATACGTTGGCTACACATAGCAAAAGTTAGATACTACTCAAGGACACTTGAGATTATGAGAGGCGCCGGACGATTTGCTGTTTGCCTAAGTGCTGCCCAGTAACAAGAATCCATGATGGTATAAGGACTGCTTAATATATTGACACCCGATTGTTTCTATGCTAAAAGATTTTTCTCATAAACATTCTTTTTTTTTTTATAAATAGCTACTATAACTCGAAAAAATAATTATGTAGATATTAAAGGATAAATCTTGATATATATATATATATATATATGTGTGTGTGTGTGTATCTATTAAAATTTCGTATCAGGTATATGTAACTCTATTGAGCTATGAATTAACCCGCCGCCATATTGTTAAAAACACCTACGTTAATTTATTCTGATCTACCAGGACTTCGAATATAAATGAAAACAAAAAATCGTATCTCAAAGCATGTTGTTCATGCGTTTGACCCTGAAGCCCTCCCGCATGAAGGAACCAGGAAGAGAGTCATTGCAATGGTTGGTGGCCTTCAAACAAACGCCACAAGTTATAAAAGATACAACTCCTGGTTCTGGCCAGCTTGGCCCTCCCTGTCTGTCTGTCTCACACGTGACCAAGGACATTCACAAACCCTACCCCAACACCTCTCTCTCTCTCTCTCTCTCTCTCTCTCTCTCTCTCTCTCTCTCTCTCTCTCTCTCTCTCTCTCTCTCTCTCTCTCTCTTATTAAAGTGTAAGTTTTCTTCATATCTGTCTGCAAGACAAAGATATGTAGAATTAATTAGATTTTTTAAAAATGAAGATTCAGCGAAATTTATGGACGAACCTATTTTTTTTTTTTTTTGTACCACTGATAGAGTAGTGTTTTTGAGAAGTCACAATAAGTCATAATCTACGTTATCGCCACCTGCGATTTTCTTTTATCGTCACCAAATCTTTCAAACTGAAGTGTTCCAATCGTCGTTTATGTAACAGCACTTCGAGAACATGTTACGTAATTATCACCAGGCCATTATTCCCCCAAGGATCTATTATGTATAACACGTTAGTCAAGGTCTGAAAAGATGCGTTTGAGAAAATAGATGGAGGTGAATTGACAGTTCTGGATTCGAAGTAAACAGAATAGAACATCAAATCTACACCGACAACTGAATTACTTTGAAAACTCTCAAGTAACATATTAAAAAAAATTAACAGTTATTGTAACATTATCGCATTTCAGAGGCCATCATTCTCGCACACCGTATTTCTAGTTAAATATTCTATGAAATTCTTTAGTCATTTATGGAGACATCTTCCTGATATTTTTGAAAAAGTGATTCATCATAAGAAAGTTAACAAAACTTCCTACGTGACATACCCAAACGATTTTGGCAGTATAAGATAATCTTCATATGTCATTCTTCTTTGGTTTTGATTGGTTTGAAGATAGAATGAATCAATAGCTTATTGAAAACTATATCCTTTAAGACGGTGATCATCAAAGCACCGTATAATGCTTACACACATTCGACATTTTATTATGATATTTCAGGTTTTGCTCTTGAGAGGAATCGGTTACTGGAGAAAGTAAATATGAATGAGGCCTGCATAAGAGGAACAATGAAAATCTCTCTCTCTCTCTCTCTCTCTCTCTCTCTCTCTCTCTCTCTCTCTCTCTCTCTCTCTCTCTCTCTCTCTCAGAGAGACACATGAAGTCTCGTGTGGGAGAATAACAAACAGTATCTATAAGTGACCCTCTGTTGCCAAGCGAGTGATGTTGTAATTATGACACGTCAATGTCGAATCAAGCAAAGGAATTAGTTCCTCAATAAGTAGATGAACATACCTCGAAATGTGTACATTGATCCATGGACAACCTTTAGTCCAAAAGGGTATTTATTCAACACATGGAATACATTGTGCTTACACACACACACACACACACACACACACACACACCACATATATATATATATATATATATATATATATATATATATATATATATATATATATGTTTGTACATATTGCAGGAGTACCAAGAAGCACATGATATGATTTACAAATGCCATGCTACATGTTGATGAGAGAGAGAGAGAGAGAGAGAGAGAGAGAGAGATTGTCTCCATTAGCCCGGTATTTTGCGATGGCATCTTTATGTACTGAATGTCAAAGCATTTTGATAGGCAATAAAACACGCGCCATTTAATATATATGGACGTTAAAAAAACTTAAATTGAGAATACCAAAGGCAAGCTGCACAATTCCTGATGAGGAGACTGAGAAATAATGCTAAGAATGATAACTTGAGTCTATCAATATTATTGAACCAAGTAAACACTCATATGCAACGGGCGTAGGAGCTATTAATATGCAGAGCAAAATTTCCACAGGAACGACATGTTTAGAGAGAAAGCCGATGGAGAAAATAACTCTTGGAATATGAAGGTAAATCAGAGAATAAATATGAGAAGTATACAATACAGGTTTGAATGGTTGATTCAGAGTACCCAAATTTTACTCAGTATTCTTGAAGTTTCATAATCGTAACTAATTGGTAATGCAAGAGCACCCTACAAAAGAATCGTTTCAAGTAAACACAATTATTTTATCATCTACCGTAAGGAAAGTTACTTGGCTTCATATTGATGAGAAATTTTTTTTGCTCCTAATTCGTTTTAGTACTGAAAACCCGTCATTATATCTTTCGGTGATGAACGCGAACAACGCAATACACCACATTTTTATGAATATTTGGGCAAATTAGTTTAGCCTGGCGTTGATAAATTGATTTGACATAGTCATCTTTAAAGCATAATCTTTCTCAGTGCCTAGAGATGCGAAGGCATCGTGTTTGCATAACAAGATGCAATGTCAAGGTGTGACTCGCGTAGCAACAAGAACACATTTTTAGTCCCTTCACCTTGTGAGGGTTGCAATCATCCACCTACTTTGGCAAGAAAGTAGTTTGGACATTGCGCTATATTTTGGTCTTGGACTTTAGATATAATAAATCCCCGTTGAAAGTATTCTTGAGAGAGAGAGAGAGAGAGAGAGAGAGAGAGAGAGAGAGAGAGAGAGAGAGAGAGAGAGAGAGAGAGAGAGAGAGTTTTAAGTCTTATTTATATACTAACGTTCCATTGCGACTGCTACGATTTTCATTTGTGTGATTGGTCGAGCTCAAATTATATTGAATAAATGATTCAATAATTTCCATAATGAGCAGTAGATATAGTAACCAGTTTGACATTTGACAACATTGAAATTCTGAATTTGAGTCAGAGAAGAACGATATCACATTTGATTTTATATGTTTAATTTCCTCTCGAATGACTGTGGCATTAAATAGATTATACAAGTGGACGTATTTATAGAAGCATCGTGTTAACACTTTAAATAAACCGTGAGTTTAGTTGGCAGGTGATCCGTTTCCTTGAATTATACTCGAAAGCTGGTACCCTGTTTATCGGCTAAGCGGCGCCAGTCTCATGACCTACATTTTTTTGTTATCCCAGAGAAGCGAAGCCGGCTTAGAACTGGCTCCTCGTCCTTTAAGAATGATTCAAAGTACGAACTTAGTACAAACATTCCTACCGAGACTCATACTCAATATAGAAATTCATTTTTTTTACTGAGCATTGTTGCTTGGCGATATGGAATAAGCAGTGTGGTTGTCAATTTATTTACACTGACTTGCTGTAAATTGTGGCCTGTGGCGGTGTAAATATGGAATGGGAAGAGAAGAAATAAGAAGTTGTAGGAAAAGGTACCTGAAAAAAGAAATCAAGAAAAGAATTATGGAAAAGTTAAAGGCAACTCTTGAAAAAAAGAAGAAAGAGATGAAAAAAATTGAGATTCACAAAAGGGAATGGCCCACAGCCATATATCAGAGAAGAGGACATGGATAAGGCAATACTTGTAATGAAAGCAAGGTTAAATATGCTCAAGCTAAAAGTAAATTTCAGGGGAAAATACACACTTGATATGTGTGACCTATGCAAAGAAGATAATACAAAACATATTATTTTCATGCCCAAATTAGGACAGTTAATGAAACCAGACATAAACGTAGGTATGCTGCAAAAGTCGAGCAGGGATCTAGTTGTATACAATGCATATGAAAGAAGAATTCAAAGTCCAAACTGACCACAAAAAAAAAAAATTGCCAAAACTGATGATAGCAAGGTGTTATCACAACTGATTTCAAGGCAGAATGGGATAAAATTAAAGATTAAGAATTTCATTAATAATGTTGAGCTGTAATGCGATAGTTGATTGATTTGAAGTTCTCTTGACATCCTGACATCGAAGTTCATTGACGCCGAAAAGAGTGCCCACAAACTTATTTTGCAGAGTGGGCAGTTAGGAACCAGGAACCAGTAACTGGTGAAAATGCTGTCCTTGCAACGAATTTTACACAGGATAATTGAAGAGACCTGGTGTTCAAGAGAGACCTGGTGTGCAACCTAGTTCTTGTACCTAAATATACTAAAATGAATAGGGTAAGCTTTAAAGTAACAATTGGATTGGATTACGAAGCGTGGTGTTGGTTCCCTTTTGCCGCTTTCGTTTGTAGACTGTTGTAACTTTTCTGGCATATTTTCTTATGAGTGAAGCCCAGACTTCTGTTCTTGGGTACATTTTGTGTTAGTCACTGCAGCCCTAAGTTACCAGGATTTTTGTATGAATATGTGGAACAAAAGAATTAACCCATGGCAGTAGGTAAGCTCCTTTTCAAGTGGATGAAGTAAAATGTGTAGAAATAAAAACTGAAAAATTACTCTTCAGCCTCCAAGCGAAAGGCATGCGTTCGAATGCGACCTATAACTTCTGGTCAACGCGGTAAGCTTTCGGGGGTTTATCAGCAGATACTGGAGGGAGACTTTTCAACTATTCAAGTCCAAAGGTCTAGAATAGTGGAAAAGTCTCCCTCCAGTATCTGCTGATTAGCCCTCGAAAGCTTACCGCATTGGCCAGAAGTTATAGGTCGCATTCGAAGGCATTCCTTGTCACAAAATGTGAATGAGATCAGATATGAAGTCCCCTTGACAGCGGATTTAGAGGAACACCAACGCTTATCTTATCTTTCATGGAGATAATCGTGTTCTACGTCGCCTTTGTTCAATCTCACATAGTGCTCTAAGAATTGTTATCTCTAGATATTAGCATTTTTAGCACCCAACCTAGGATACACATTATCTACTCACTCTCATAATCTTGACACACAAAAAAGAGAGAGAGAAAAAAAAAACAACATACATATACGTGCACACTAATAAACAGGTGCTGTGGTTCAGAGCAGGTGTGCTCTAAATCAGCGGTCGCCAACCGGTGGTCCGTGAAATTCGTTTGGTGGTCAGCAAGATAATTGGGATATTATTTCAATTTTCGTGTTCTTAATCCACTTCAGGAAACCATGATACAAATTGCACAGAAGACTGATAACCTAATGTTGCAAATTTAATATTTTAGGTAGATTTAACATTAAACATTTGAATCTGGCATTTAGAAGAAAAGAACAGTATTAATTAACTAACATCAATATTAATTACAATAAATTAAACATTATAAATGAATTTTTCCTGATGTAGTGTAGGCCTACATAAAACGCTGCTCTAGAAGTCTAGAGTCTGCTTAGGGAAGAGCTACACAAACTAATAGTGAGAGTGAGACTTGTTTGTTAAGAGTTTTTACTTTCCATTTAATTATTTAGAAATAATGGTATTGAATCATGTTTTCCAACCTGAAAGATTATTCGTCGGCTTCATAGAGAGGTTATGAAAAAAACCAAAAATATGTTGAGAGCTAGAATCACTATTGAGGATTCGCGAGTTTTACCATTTCAACTGCTCTGATTCTAATCATTAAAAAATGGTCAGCGTCAGAGAAATTGTCGAACATTGAGATTAACTATTATTAGTTAAGGATTTCTTCAAGAGTTTTCTTTCTTCTCTGGTTTTCGTTGTTTCTATTTTCCTCTTTAAAATGATTGTAGTCTTTAGGTGATTTATCTGATATCGTTTTCCGTCAGTTGGTTCTTTCTATTTTCTGCTCTTGAAGATCGTGTTGGTTTGTCAGACTTTCATACAACTGCTTTTTATTATTCCACTGTATTTAAGCTACGGATTTTACTGTTTGAATCTCACCTGAAATTAGGTGGCCGGATAAAATAAATGAATGGAATGATTCTATTGCTTCTTGCAGCTCTAAATGAGACGGTGCAACATTCTTCTAACAGTCTAACAGAAGAATCTAATCTCTGAATGATCAGAGATTGGGCTGGTAGTGGTGCCAAGAGTTAATTTGAGAGTTAAATGAATAGAGAAATCAACTTTGGGAGATTTAATTCTTTCGCACACGGAAAATGTAATTGATTTTATAGTTTTCTTTTTATTAAAGCTTAACAGTTAGCTTACCAGCTTTAGCGTTCACTAAAGATGCTAAAAAAGTAAGAACTTGAAAGTTGTTTTATTTTGATGGCTCTTTCAAATGATAAAAAACCAATATTTTCCGAAGTTTATCATAGAAAACGGAATGAATTAGGCATCTTTATTTCATTCGATCTCCAAAATAATCATATGAACGACTACAGTAAGTTGAGCACATTACATTTGTAAGAGAACAATGCAAAAGTTTCTTTAATGGCAAAATCGAGATAGCCCTACTCTCATGTATATCAGCAAGACTTCGAAACATTGCCAATAGAAAATTTACGGGTTTCAACTATAAATGATAACCGTAGGCTACTCTTTCCAAAATATTTTGAAAATACTTTCATAAATAGTAGCACATTTGACTAATTCTTAGTGCTTCTTCAAGTATGAATTCATTGTGAGGAAAATTGCGATAAATACATTTTTCAATTGTGTTGCCTTTTTTGTTATATAAGTATTCTTTTTGCAATATGGAGTGGAATTGCGACATATGAAATGCGCCAAGATGAAGTTAGAAAAGAAAGTCTTCATCATTGTCATTGGTCGTGATTTTCTTAGTTAAAGATGAATCTTAAAATTAATGACTGAAATATTTCCCATCGCTAAAGGAAGAGCATTTCTGGGAATTCAGTTAATGTTGGTAAAAAGGAGAGATAGAAAACGCGAAGCTGAGAGATAAAGGCAAGGCTATCATGTATGTATGATACAAGGGTAGAGAGAGAGAGAGAGAGAGAGAGAGAGAGAGAGAGAGAGAGAGAGAGAGAGAGAGAGAGAGAGAGAGAGTTATCAATTGATGTTTGACCATTTCACATTGAATGACAAGTGTAAAATGCTTGACACCTGTAAATAATGTCTTGCGGTATTTTTGCAGACTTTAGAACAAAACTTTCTTATCATTACTTTACTTAATTTGCGTAAATTCTTATTTACGAATAGGAAAACAAGTAGCTATAAGAAAGACTTGTTGATTCGCACCATTGTAAGACTAATGCCGTTCTCCTGATCTTTGAAGTGTGACGGAGAAGGGAGAAACCGACTGCCAGGCTCTGATGGAGGCGCACAAGGAATGTCTCAAGCAATTGGGTCTTGACGTATGAGGTAAGAGAAATGTTTCCTTTATTTCTTTTATTTGGATAATAATAAAGAAAAGTGTTCAACTCAAGTTTACATGAATGGTAAGTAAGGTTTCCAGCAAATTACATAACCAGTTGATGTCCTTGCTCAGTGACCTTGATCATTTAATTTGGTAAAAGCATCGCAAACAAATCTCAGACATGTAAGTCATCTTCACAGGCTCGAAAGTTTTCTTTATAGATCCATAAGTTTTATTTTATTATCTCAGATTAACCCTGGGCCGTTTTGTAATCAACTTACAGTATATGCGGGCTCTTTCTTTCAGTTACTCAAAATTGAACAGGCACCCCCAAATATGGCTGTTACTACCTACTTATTTGTTTACATCTAACAGCCTATTCTTGTTGTTGATTTACTTTCCCTTTTCAGGTATGTGACTAATCAGCAGGAGGTGATCATTCCTATCACCTGTCCTGCGCAATCTGGAAGCCATCCGGCCAGAACATGAGGGGAATGGAAAGGGCTAGTCCAACGTATTTTTGTAATGAAATGATCGTAATGATAAGTAATTAATGACTGATTACGTCCACAATATCACTTATCCAACAAAGTTGTAAATAGTTTTAATATAAGGACGGCTAGGAAGGTGCGATATATGTATATCTGTTAATTTTGCTCCTGTGACGTGTAGAAGTGACTCGGTGCATGATTGCCTTGGTCAGAGAAGTGCAACAGTACTTCTTAAGTATAAATGTAATTATCATTTCAGTTTTGATACTTTATAAGTGCAATTATTGTAAAGCTTCTTTATTTGCAGTTTGCTATTAAGGTGATTCAAAAATATAATGAGGAGAAATTGTAAGGAATTTTAATCTGGTCCTTTAAGAGAATTGTTTTCTCGATTTTGGTGGTTTATGCATGATAAGCTCAATTCAAATGAGCGAAGTTCAGTGGTGCAAAGTTAAACCAGTTGATTCTTTCATTTGGCAGTGGAGGCAAATTGTAATAATTCTGAATCTTTCCGTAAGGTCTAAGATTCATCTTCTGAAGGCAGTTTGTAACAAGCTATTCTACTGTGTCCACGTGACGTCTATTGGTATGTAGGTATAACGACGTGTCAGTTTATTCTCGGAATGCATAATAAAATACATTAATTAGTGATTTTGGGTGTCATACTTGGTTATCGTAGGCAGATGGATATAAACGCACCGTACTGATGTATGAACAACTGGTGCAAGAAATACCCTACAACCACTTTGCACGAAGCAGATCCCATATTTGATAAGTGGAAGTCTTCTGCAAAACCTTCTTCATCTATCTTGAAACCCGGCTGCTTTGAATTTGATTGTAATGATAGAAAACCAAGAACTTGATTTAAGCATATGCTCTTCCTTGAGTAAAACAAAATTAATGGTGTCGTTAGGGCAGGGCCCTTCATTGTTTTCACCATTTAGACAAGGGACTGCGGAGAGTCATGCCGTAATAATGTAACTATATGTAAAGAAAGGTTGCAGACTGAGTAAATTATGATTTTAAGAGTATTCGCTATTTTTTCCGCTGGCCTGACAGCTTCTTCTTCCATGAAATATTATCACTATATGTTCTCAAAAGAACCAAATGTGACAAATAAGTGAGCTGTTATTTATTAGTTATGATATCTCCCTCTCTGGCGTAAGGTCACATTCCTCGGTGTACTGAGTAGATCACACAAAAACCCACTTTAACGAATTTCATTTCTATGCTATTTTGCTTCAAGACTTTCTTTGCTATGCAACATCACAGAATCCTCTCTCCATCTATCATAAAGAATTAATGGTATCTTAGCTTATAAACTCAAGATAGTAAATGGTGAAATAAACAGAGAAGTACATTAAATTATGACCCTATTATTTATGTCAAAAAAAAAAATATTTGTTTGTAAAAAGTCAATGGCATACACAGTTGGCTCCTTATTTCACAGGTGTTTAAAAAATAAAATTTCCATTTTGAAATTACCACCTGAATACAGTCATTCAATGAAAAATTGTTAAAAATGCTGTACAAGTCTTTATTTTTCAGAATCCATAAAGAATTTTTGCTAGATCTCAATCTACGCCCGTTTCTTTTAAAGACTTGTGATCGGAGAAGTTTCTGTAATATGCCATACTTTGCTCTTTGCTAATTACTCCACTTAACTTTCCACTTGGACAATAGGTGTCTGAGAGTGTTTTCTCTATCTAAAAGAGAAGAGACTACCTTATTCCTACAAACTAGTGTCACATTGCTTTAACTTCTATAGTTTTAAAGGCATAGCAAATATGACCACTTCGACTTTTTCTGACCTTATTTTTAGTGCACCAACACAGTTTAGACCATACAGGATTCATTCAGAAGCGTTCTCTCTCTCTCTCTCTCTCTCTCTCTCTCTCTCTCTCTCTCTCTCTCTCTCTCTCTCTCTCTCTCTCTCTCTCTCTATATATATATATATATATATATATATGTATACCTTCATATTTGTGAAAAGTCTGTATTATCACTACCTATCGGTAGGTAAGTATGTATTAGATGTGTCCGGCACATTGCTGGACCATAGGCCCTTGCGTTGGCAGCCCGTTTGGAAGGGTGTGATGGAGACCATCGCAAGATTATGTCAATTAATAAGAGATACACGTGTTTGATCGGAAAGGAAACATAGAAGGACGGACAGGAATGATGATGTAATGAATGCTCTCAAGAATCATACGAAAGCATCCCAGATGACGATCGGGAGGGAGTCAGAAGCAGTAGTCCAGGATACCACAAAGCATGTTTAACTGACCCCTAAACTCGGTCCTTCTCGGTCCTGCAGAGTCGAGAGAGGGGATAACTGAAATATCAATTTGAAGTCATCCGTAGTTCCATCTGTTGTGCTTTAAACAACTGAATATATTTCTTTTTAATTTCATGAATTGCTGAGGGTAATTTGGAATTATAAATGGTAACAATCGCTTCCTAAGGTTCTTCTCTTGAAGGTTACCCTTTAGTTGATCAGCCATGTTAAGATTCAAGCATTGAACTTGAATTGTTTTGTGAAGAGGTGTAATGGTGATTACAAGTAAACTTTAAGAGGTAAACATAGTTTGTTTTCTTTAAAGAAAAAATCATCAAACACAGACCATCTGCTACACAAGGACTCCAATATTCTTTTGTGGTGGAGATTACGAACAGCTTTAGCTAACAAGTGCCTAAAGGTTTCAGAATCTACCTTCAAGGAGTTGGAATACTAAGTGATCAACACTGCCAGTGTTGAATGAGCAATGGAACTCCAACACGCATGAGCAGAATGGAAATCAAAGATGTGAATAGCTAAAATTGAAGTGTGAAATCCAAAATTCCCTTTATAGGGTTTAAATAAAATATTCCCTCCTTAAATCTATATATTGTATTAGTCAGTGGCACAAGCAGATGAAATTAATTGAGTAGCTCTAATGTCCAAAACTTTGTGATTTATTAGGTTTATTAAAGAACTTATCTTTCCTCTTTGTAATATTAATGAAGATCTGTCAGATTGCCTTAAGATCGTTCAAGTCAAAATTATTATACTAATGTTACATTACCTTTTCTGTAAACACAAATACGGGTTCATGAAATTCCTCTTCAACTAATCCAGCAGCCTGAACAAAATGTACCTAGAAACGATTATGGCTAACTTCAACATACAAGGAGGAACACACCACACCCATACCCAAGTAACGAAGAGATCAATACATTATCATCATTATCTCTCCACCTTTTATGACCAATACCCTCTGAAGTAACAAAGCTTGTTAGGCTAAACTAAAGTTTCATTACAGGCAAAAGCCTTCGTCCGAGACCTGACAAAGAATATTCTAAAGGACCGACTTTTACCATAGTCCTCTTGAGGGGTTGAATAATACGTTTGAGTTAATGCTTGGATCCATTAGAGCCATTGTTTTTCAATATATCTACAGTAGGTACTGTATTAATTGCAGTGACAAAGTGATGTGATTAGCGTCTGTCAATGAATGTTTTGTGGATCCCTGATTTCATTTTCCCTTTTGTTAACGTTTGGAATAGGCAACATAGGGCAAATTCGTTGTCGAACTTAGTGCCTTTTCGTTGGAAAGGGTTTTCTTTTTCATTTTTACCGCTATTAATTTATATATTTCTTGAGAAAACTATGCATATAATTAGCTATCAATTTTAATTAACTCCTAAGTCGATAATGCTAGGAACCATAATTTGATAGCAAGTCAATAACAACAATAATATTGATAATAATAATATTAATAATAATAATGATAATAATAATAATAATAAAGGCGCAGAAAAGGGGCCTAAACCATATAAACGAAGATATAAAAGAAAGAATAAAGGCCAAGGTACAGAAGATCCTGAGATATGTGAACAGGACTAAAGGATATCAACAGAACAAATTCTTTGAAACAAACCAGAAAATCCTGGACAGCCAACTAAAAGGCGAGGACAACAATCAGAAAAACGCAGAAGCGGAATCATCCTTAAGACTTTAGGAAGGCATATGGAATAACCCAGTAGCTCATAATAAACGAGCAAAATGGCTACTGGATAAAAAAAGTTGTGAAAATAGAAGAGTTAAACAAAGGTTTTCGGATATTCCGACCAATGCTATAAGAAACTAACCAGCTGAAGAAAACTCCAAACTGGAAAGCCCAAGGCCCCGATGAAGTTCATGTCTACTGGCTCAAAAACTTCAGATCCTTACATACAAGAATGGCAGAACAACTCCAGCATTGTATCTGACACCACCAAGCACCTGCATGGATGACCACAGAGAGGATTTCTCTCATTCAAAAAGACAAAAATTAAAGGTAACATAGCAAGCAACTACAAACCAGTTACCTGCTACCATTAATGTGGAAGCTGCTGACAGGCATCATTAGAGAAAGGAGGAAATTAAGACCATTCCCAGCTAGTAAAAAGGATGCAGAAGGAAATATAGAGACACATAAAAAACAGCTACTGATATACAAAATGGTAATGCAGAATAGTTAGAGAGGGACATGCAACCTGAGTACGGCATGGATATAGTACCAGAAATCCTTCGACATGATACCATTACTCATGGCTGATAGAATGCTCAAAGATATATAGTGCGGAAGACAACACTATGAACTTCCTCAAAAATACAATGCAAAACTGGCAAATTATACTTACATGTTCTGAAAAACGGCTTGTAGAGGTCAATGTTACCTACTCTTTATGGTAGCTATGATTCCCATGACAAGAGTGCTGGAAAATATCGGATTTGGGTACCAACTCAAGAAAGAAGGAAGCAAAATAAACCATCTGATGTTCATGGATGATATCAAACTGTTCGGGAAAAATGCTAAGGAAATAAACATGCTAATTCAGATGACAAGAATTGTATGACGAGACATCAAGATGGAGTCTGTTCTAGTTAACACAGAGAGAGAGGAAAAGTACCAGGGACTCAAAGGATAAAGCTGCCTGATGAAAATGTTATCAAGGGCATAGACAAAGCAGGCTATAAATACCTCGGGGTAATAGAAGGAAAAACAATAAAACACCAAGAGATAAATGAAAAGATTAGAAGAAAATACATGCAAAGAACCAAAGCTATAATGAAGTCAAAGCTTAACTCTGGAATCATAGTAAAGGCTATAACACCTGTGCAGTGCCAGTAATCAGGTTCAGTGCTGGAATAGTGAAGTTCAAGAAGTCAGAGCTATGCAACATGGACAGAAAATTAGAAGGGCAATGCACATGTACCAAGCACTGCACCCAAGAGTACGAAGTGAAGGAGGAGAGGGACTCATCAATACAGAAGATTGTGGATCAACATAGAAAGTAGAGCGCTGGGACAGAGCATCAAGACAGGTGAAGATGAATGGCTAAAGAGTGCATGGGAAGTAAACTTGATAAAGGTGGATGAAGACCCAGAACTGTATAGGGAGAGAACAGGAAAAAAAAGAGACTAGAAGAATGTAAAAGAAAACTAATGCATGGACAACTCCTGAAACAAACTGAAGAATTAGCCTGTAATGAAACATGACCGTGGCTACAGAGAGAAGTTGGATAACTTTAAGATAAAACTGAAGGTATGATAATGACAGCACAAGATCAGGCCTTAAGAATAAGATATATTCAGCGAGCAATAGACGGAAGTAATATCTCATCAAAGAGCAGGAAATATGTGACAAAAGAAGAAACCATTAAGGACATCGCCAGTGAATGTTCACCACTTGCACAGCATCAATATAAGAAATGATATGATGCAGTGGATAAAACCCTCCATTGGAGTCTCGGTAGTAAATATCAAATACAATGCAGCAACAAATGGTATAAACACCAACCTCAAGCTATGGTAGACAATGATCAGGCTAAGATACTCTGAGACTACAGTATAAGGACGGACAGAGTGATACAAACACATTGACCAAACGCCACTCTGGTCGACAAGAGAACAAAAAAATATCACTCATAGATGTCACAATACCGTGGGACTCATGAATGGAAGATAAAGCGAGAGAAAAAAACATAAAGTACCAAGACTTACGAATTGAACTGAAAAGGATATGGAATATGCAAGTAGAAGTGGTGCCAATAATCATAAGAGCACTAGGAACCATACATAAGTCATTGAAAAGGAATCTTGAGAAACTAGGACCTGACATAGTCCCAGGACTTGTGCAAAAGAGTGTGGTACTTGAAACAGAACATATAGTGAGGAAAGTGGTGATTTCTAAGGAAGCTGGATGCGACCCGGAACCCCACACTATAAACACCAGTCTCTGGAGACTGAGTAACAAAAAAATACCAAATAAGGCAATAATAGTAAAAATGATAACAACGACAATGATAATATCAATTATAAGTATCATCTTGTACAGAATTATATGATGATTAACATCTTAAACAATCAGATTCAATATGAATTTTTCCTGCACGCTTTAGTGAGTCAATTATACATGAATGGTCTTTCTTTGAAAATGCTGACAAGTTTATAAACATCTTCTGTATTAAAAATAAAATTTTTTCTCAAAATCTCTTGAGATTACCCTTTAGGATAACCATCAACCTAAAAGTATAACATGGAAAGGAGACAAGAGAAGAGGCCAGCAAATTCAACAAGTTGTATTTCAAGTTTCATTCTATAACAAAGAACGCTAGAATGAGTGATTTCTAAAAATGATTTGATTAAGGAATATTTAATCAAACTGGTGATGTGTACCAGATGCACTACTAACTGATTGTAAATACTTTCAACACGACAGTTAAACACACATTGAAAATACAAATGCTTTACAAACTAACTTCTTGCACCCAGATTTTTCCTTGCAATCATAGGAAGCTACAGAAATGAATTCGTTTACAGATTTAGAACATTAGCACACGCACTCACCTATGAAGATGTGCAAATAAAGTGACAAAACAGTTCTATGATATTCAGCTACATCTACGCAAATATTTGAACATGCCGCTCTGAAAATTCGTGCTCTCCAAGCTGGTAAAAAAATAATAAAAAAGGGATGTGGAACTCAAGTATATTTACAAACACGTAGATATATAAACACATAAATACGCACCTCTCTCTCTCTCTCTCTCTCTCTCTCTCTCTCTCTCTCTCTCTCTTGCCATTCCAACTAACATCTTAAAACGAGTTAAAGAGTATCTCTGCCCTTAAAAAGATTTTGTAAAATCTTCAATTTATGTAACAATTCTGTTACCTTAGTCAAAGCAGTCTACTGAACAATTATCTAATCTAAAAACGAAGTGGAAGAGCTAACTCACTATTCTGTATTCAGACATGAATAAATGCATGCTAAAAACACAATTGTTAATCAATTGGTGTGGAAAACAGCACTATACAACCAAGTACATTTACGTTTGGCAACATCATCACGCTGTTTCAAAAAATGGAATTATCAACCTTAAGTTCACTCTCACTTATCCTTGAATTTTGAGAAGGCAGAAGTGACATCCGTAATCACAACATCTGTCACTGGGTCTTGACACACAGCCTTCTGTACTACTTCTAGTCCCGACACGACCTCACCGAAGGGGCAATAATACTCTCCTTCAGGATAGTCTCTAGTACATATTCCAAAGAATGATTCTAATTTGGGATCTCCATCACTAGCACCTCCAAGCACTCCTTCAGTAACAGCTCCTGAGTATCGGCCCCTCCATTCCAGCGCTTCCATTAGGCCTTCAGCACTAATGCCGTTCTCTGAGATGTAACGACCACCAACAAGACTTTCTCCAGGTTGTCCCTTCCTTGCAACATTGCTGAACTTGGATCCTTTGTACGAGGGCCCAAATGTGCCAAGACACAAGGCCAAGAAATGCTGAGCGCGACGAAGGTGACCCCAGAGACGTATATGTATTCGGCCAAGAATAGTACCTCGTACACCAAGCTGCATCATGACTTCAGGGTTCTCTGGTGGTACTAATAATTGAACAGCAGGAACCTGCAGGGCACAGGGCAGTGCTTAGTGGTAATATAGTATACTTGACACAGCTACTCTAAGCAAAAGATATCTTGAGAATTATCCACATCTCTAAGACAAGAAGTGATAGATTTTGATGAAATCCATTGAAGCATATAGTACATTCTTTCTAAAAAGTAGTGTTTCAACAAGTTATTTATCCCTTACCTGGGTCATGAAGTCCTGCCAGTTGATCTGCGGCCATTGTTTGTTACCACCAGGAGCACATCTGCGTAAAGGCCACATTTGGCACTCAGAACCAGCATCACTTTTTGAGTCCCCTTCTCTGCTGGACCTGAGTGAGTCATCCTGTTCTGTGTCTGACTCTTCCAAAACTAGGAATTTGTCCTCTGCACCAGATCCAGGGTCTGCAGGAGATGCTTGGAATTTTAGAAGCTTAGAGGTTTCGTTAGCATTACTAATATCACTATTCTGTATATTGTTGTTGTCAGCTTCAGAGACTGGCAAAGGAAGAACAACAGATTTACGGCTGGACCTGTGGACGTGGGACTTTTTATAACGGGAGCGTGGGGAAGGTGTGAGAGTCATTTCTTTACCTACTGGAATCCCTGGTTGTTCTGTGGAAGGTTCAGGGCTCGTTTTTTGGCCTTTTGTACTACCCGAGTTATCTTCATCTTCTATGCTTTTAATTCCAATCAAAGGAGATAGACTTTCAAGTTTATTTTCATTAGCTATAACAGATTTTAGGCGCACTGTCTTTCTGACATCTTTCAAGATTCTCTCAGTATCTTGAGCATAACGAGTCAAAGTCTTACTGCGCTTGTAGATACCAGCTAGTTTATGTGCAATACTATGTACCTCTTTACCTAAGTTTTTTTTCTCCTCTTCAATAAACCTCAGAATTCTCTTGGCTTTATCTTCTATCAACTGTTTTCTTTCCATCAAAATGACTTGAACTTTTACAACAGAGTGGCCCTCTGTCATGTGACCTTCAAAGAGGCATTGACCACAAAGGGCTTTTTGACATGGGGTGCACCACATCCTCACAGGGTCTCCATGTAGCTCACACGTTTCACATTTTTGCTGTTGAGATTAAGAACATCTAATGTCACTTTTATAATGATTCAAAGAGAGTTGGCACTGCTTGAAACTATAGAGTTGACATTCATTCTGTTTATAATATGAATTTAGATGTCAATAGATTTATTAAATAAAGGTGGGTATTTTATAGTAGTAAGTAGATTAAGTAAACTAGATTTGTAGTTCTGATTGATTAGATATTTCAAATGAATTAGCAAGAACTAGTGGAAAGAATACTATTATTTATTTAGAGGGAAACTGAATTTACCTGCTTGTGCTTTTGGTTAGAAGCAAGAGTTAGGACGGTGAAGTTAGTAGGGAGTTGAGTTACTGATAAGCCTTTGTGTTTCTTTCGACAAGTGGGACATTTAAGGGATGGATTGACATCAACCAGATTGTACAAGCAAGGACGGCAGAAAGTGTGGCCGCAAAGAGGAAGAACAACCGGCTCTCTCACACCGCCTTCGTACACCTCTGAACAAACGGTGCAGGTCAAGTCATCCATGGCTACCTGTCTGTGCCAGATCTCTTCAACCGGGAGATGAAGTCAAATCTGTAAACGAATCATAAATTAGGCAACTTTTCTTCATAAAAGCTTTCAGTCGATGGGTATATTAAGCACATTAATAAATTTTTTTTTTTACTTAGTTCATTGATGAATGAAAATTTTAATGTTATATTTCTTGAAATTGATGTCACAAGTAAACTACAGTTCTAATAAATAAATTTGTATTATTATTTTACTGATTATACTAGTTTTGCTAAGGTGATCTGGACATTATTGTTTGAAAACTTAAAAATGTATACATTCTTTTCTACAATTGATTCCAAGTGTTATAATTAATTTAACTTGATAGACGTCTTATCATATAAAGGTTCGGTTAGATCTGGAAACAATGAAAAGTTCTACCAAAGTTCTTTATTGAAAGCTTAACATAGAATAAAGTTAAAGTACAAACTAGCAGTATCAGCTTTAACAGAACTTGAAATTGTGGTCCAAAAATTAATGTGTTCCGTACTATCTCTTTTATTTGATGAGAAACTTTGCGTCTTATCCCACTGACAATTGAGCCAGAGAAATGATGCAAGAAAAAAAATTATATTAATGGTGGTCATTTCATAGCTGTGTCACGTTACACACCATTTTCACTTGATATCTCACTTTATATTAATGATACTTCTGTTTTTAAGTTCTTTATTCTACTTTGTAATGTGTTCTAAATTTCCTCCTCATATTATACTACTGCATCTCTCTACACTGAATGATGTTATCTTAATTCAAATCAGTTCGGTTAGGGATATCCATATCAAAGTTTCCATCAAGCTCGGCTGTTACACTATTTACGAAAAAGATCTGCTTTGCACCTCATACATTTTCCTAATCAAGTGCTAGGGTCGTCATTTTATCAATATTTTACTCATATGATTATTATGATATATTGGTATTCGTTCTCTGCCTATGAAAAGACTAAACTTCTTCATATCAATAATATTATTGGGTTTTTGTTTTACAATTATAGAAAGTCAATCACGAAAATCGATAACCTTAAGTGATCTAACTTAGAGTTCTTTTAGGTTTATGACTTAAATATTTTTAATAGTAACAGTGACCAGTCTCGTGGTGGTAGCTATAAGAAATAAATTCAAAAGATAAAAGAATATGGATGACTTACAAAAACGTAATTGTAGTACAAATTTAAATAAAATATACAATTCATATAAATCTATCACTTACTGCATATGAAGTGGTAGGCTATCAAGTGGTAGTTTTTCTGAAGAGACTACATATTTACATCTAAATCAATACTAGCCTTTGCTAAATCATGAGAAATAAAAAAGTGCAGTTTTCTATTAAAAAATGATTTAGTAACACTTCATTTCATTTCGATGACGGCAAGTTACGTTAAAGCATAGATATAAGAGAAATCAAAGAGAAGAAGGATATCAGCGACAAAGTGAAACTTGAATTTTATCTGCCTTCTGCAGGGCTGTTGTTAGCTAACTTCCAGGCAGAAATGTTCTCCTCTAACAGAAGCTAACCTTTATATACTCAACCTTGCGTATGCATTAGCTAATTGTCAGGTGGTACACTTAGATTCTAAAGTCCGCCGACACTCAGGGAGAATCGCTCGTCAGAGGTCTCTAGTGTTACCATGACAAACAAGTAAAGGGTTGTATTTCTTACTACTTCTTAGGAAATGGGTGGAGCCTTGTCCAACCTTAGTAAACGCTGGAAAATATTACAAACCAAGTTGCCATACTTCATACTATGGTATTATTTAGCATCTCGATTATCCAATACAAAGACACAAAACACACCCACAATTATATATATATATATATATATATATATATATATATATATATATATATATATATATATATATATATATAGAATCATGTAGAAATTAATGGAGTGGCATAACTTAACAATTCCTGCCGTTAACAGCTACATTAGATTGTTCGGAGATGCGACTTTAGGCTTGTTCGTGTTTCATTTATGTCTCAATGCTGTAAAATATTCATAAAAAACACCATAAATGAGATATAAGGGCCTTGAGGACATTTAGAAAGATATATATATATATATATATATATATATATATATATATATATATATATATATATATATATATATATATACTAAAGTAGTTATTATAGTAATTGGTCACCATATGAATATATCTTTAGATATTCCTGCATATCAAAAGAAATTTCCGCTTGATATTGCAGTGTCTCCAATAAATGCTATTGTATTATGGTTCCAAAAACTCATAGGTGTTTTTAAAATGCTAGATTGATTGCTAAAGACTTTCATCGGCCTTTAGATATTCATAGATAGCAACATTATGTAATATATAAGGATACTTTACTGTAAAATATTTCCCAAGTCATTCAGATTCAAGAGGATGTGGTGTCTTTATCACTTTATTCATTATCATTAAGGTTAACATAAGACATTAAAAAACAATCTCTTGGCAGTTGGCACACTTACACTCACCAAAGTGCTTTGCTTCACATGTGGGCGATTCTTCAACTTAAAAAATAATTTTTGGTTTATGAATTTACCATTATTCATTTACAATCAGCAACTTTTCATAGGTTCCATAAACCGAACTATCTAAATATATGATTAATTAAATAAACATGTGCGTCATTCAAACCAATCACACTGATATATTATAATATAGCAAACTAACGGAAGTAAAAGAAAAATGTGTTCTAAACATAATTTACGATCTCAATCTTTCGATAATGCAGTTTTGAGGACAATTTGTTGATTAGGCGTTTTTAAAGCAAGTTTGCTCAGATGATGATCCTGTGAAGGAAAAACTGCTGGCCATCATTTCATATTGTACATAACATAATAATTAGATTAATTTCAACTAAGCCACTGTAAGTACCCAATACCGATACAATGGCTGTTTTCTTGCGTTTGCAAATAGGAACCAAGATGCATAGGTAAGACCAACTCAGTGTTATTGACATTTACTTCCGGAACAGGATCTTGTCTTCGGCCGCCATACTTCGGAAGCTAAATACCACATAGACTAAGTACTAGTCGGGAACATTTTACCTTTGTTTGGTGAAGTTATGCTTAAAGAAGTAACACTGAGAAACAAAGGAAAAACCCCGACAAAGGTGGCTTACGGTTTCATTAATAACAAATCAATTATTATTTGTACATTTATTGGTGTAGATTTAGTCTTAGTAACTCATACCGCTTATCTAATTTCTGAAAACGGTTACATCTTTTTAATCAAAAGATGTTCGTATTTTCAACTTCTTCATTTTCCAGTTTGAAATGCAAAAAAGTAAGAAATTTGAATGACGGAGATTTACAGTGCTAGTGTGAATTCGCACACCCGAGGATTTCAGCATCTCTCTAGTAAGTTTGAAGACGATATATACTCGATTTATGCAGCATATGTAATGTTTCGTACAACTCTTAATGTGATAATCATATCAATAAAACTAATACAGTAGTAACAAAGGTGATATTAATGAAAACAATAAAAAAAAACTAAGAATAAGGACTATTAAATGATAGATCATAAATAATAACTAATATGATAATGGTATTAATGATGATTTTAATAACAATAATGATAACAATAGCAATAATTCTTCTTTTTTCCCATAATAATCTCTGTAATTCATTCGATAATTTATTATTTGAAGTACGCAGCTAAATGCACTGACTGCTTACTATATTATGGCGAAGTAAGATCTATGTCGTCATCTGCTTAGAGGGACCTTTACATCTATTACAAATTTGGTGCACATTTATGACTAACAAATTCACCACTCTACTTTTGGGGTGTCTAAATGTGCGTGTATGTAATAGAATAGAGGGTAAAAGATGTGAGATTGGAAGTATGTTTCGGAATAGAAGTAAAGCTGTATTGACCTTGTGTGAGACAAAGATAAAAGGAAAGGGTGAAGTAATGTTTGCTGTTTTGACAGGTAGGTTGTCTAGGATTGAAAGGGGAAGAACAAAAGAGGGTTTAGCTTTATTGCTGAGTGAATGGACGACAGGTAAAGTAGCGGAATGGAATGAGTTATCATCTAGGTTAATTTGGGTAAGGGTTAGGTTGGGTTGTGAATGTTTGGGTTTTGTTGGTGCATATGGGCCATTTTGTAAGAAAAATGAAGAGGACCGGAATGAATTCTGAGATGAATTAACTAGGTGTGTAGAAGGACTGAGTAGAAGTAATTATGCAGTTGTGATGGGTGACTTAAATGCCAGAATGGGTGCTAGAGATGTAGAAGGTGTTATTGGGAAGTATGGCGTACCCGGTGAAAATGAGAGTGGTGAGAGACTGGTAGATATGTGTGTTAAACAAGAGCTGGTGATAAGTAGTAGTCATTTTCCAGAAGAAAAATATAAATAAGTATACATTGGTAAGGTGGCAAATAGGAATGATCGAAAGGGCATCGATGGAATATGTGTTGATAGTAAGAAGGATGTTTAGGAGATTGAAAGATATGCACATGTTTAGGGGTATGGCTGATGTTATGTTCGATAATTTTTTGGTTGAAGGAAAATTCTTTGTAGCAAAAGAGTTGGGAAATAGGATGGGGGGATAGGAAAGTGAGGAAGTAAAGCTGAAAAAACCAGAGGTAAAAAGGGAATATCTAGAGAGGTTGGAAGGCATATGGCAGGGTAAAAGTTAGAGAAATGGGTGATTTAGAGAAGTTGAAGTTAGTAAAAGAAAATTTTGTTAGTCTTGCAAGTGATATGTAAGGTAAGATGATTGTTGGAGGCAGCATGCAGAAAGGTAGCGAGTGGTGGAATGAAGGAGGGAAGATGAAGGTGAAAGAGGAGAAGAGGGCATTTGAAGAATGGCTGCAGAGTAATAGTGTAGAGAAGTATGAAAGATATCGAGAGAAAAATGTGGAAGTAACATGTAAGGCAGATGAGCCAAAGAGGACGGCTGCCTGGAGGTTGGGTCAGGGATTGGGTCGTTCGTATGAAAAAAAATAAGAAGAAATTTTAGAAAGAAGTGGAGAGAGTATGGGAGGGTGGATCAAGGAATGAAGAGACAGTGAAAGATGAAAATGGAAGGTTGTTGAAAGCAGATAGGGAAAGGAAAATGTGGACTGAATATTTTTAAAGATTGCTGAATGTTGAGAATAACAGGGAGGCAGACATAGTTGCTGTCACAGGTGTTGATGTGCCATTGATAAGAGATGAGAATGAGAAGTAGATTACAAGAAAGGAAGTGAAGAGAGTGTTAGATGAAACGAGAGCAGAAAAAACGCCTGATATAGATGGTGTAAAGGCTGAGATGATAAAGGAACAGGGTGTGACTGTACTGAAATGGTTGGTTAGATTGTCTAGTATATGTTTTATGTTGTCAATGGTGCCAGCGGACCGTGTGTGTGTGTGTGTGTGTGTGTGTGTGTGTGTGTGTATCATTCTACTATACAAAGGTAAGGGAGATGTGCATTTGTGTTGTAATTTTAATGTGGTTGAAAATGTGTATGGTTGAGTCTTCATTAATAGGATTAAGGATAAAACCGAGAAAGCAATCTTATAAGTACAGGTAGGTTTAGAAGAGGAAGAGGATGTATGACTCATATCTTTATAGTTATGCAGATATTTGAGAAATATTTAGCAAAAGGTAAGGAGTTATATTTGTATTTACGGATCTGGAGAAAGTACTTTGTATGATAGAGTTGATAGGGAAGTGATGTGGAATGTGATGAGGCTATGTGGAATTGGTGGGAGGTTGCTGCAAGCAGTGAAGAGCTTATACATAGGCAGTAAAGCAAGTGTTAGGAGAGGAAATGAAGTGAGTGAGTGGTTTCCAGTGAGAGTGGGGCTGGACAAGAATGTGTGATGTTGCCCTGTTTGTTCAATTTGTTTGTTGATGGAGCTGTGAGAGAGTGAATGCTCAAGTGCTTGGTCAAGGATTAAAAGTGATAGATGAGAGTGATCATGAATGGGAGGTGAATCTTTTGTTGTTTGAGAATGATACTGTATTGGTTGCAGACTTGGAGAGGAAGCTGTGTCGATTAGTGACATAGTTTTGAAGGGTGTGTGAGAGAAGGAAATTGAGAGTTAATATGAGTAAAAGTAAGGTATGGGATGCACGGGAAGGGAGGATGGTGCTAGATTGAATGTCATATTGAATGGAGAGTTACATGAGGAAGTAGATCAGTTTAAGTACAAGAGTTCTGTTGTTGCTACAAATGGTGGAGTGGAGCAAATGTATGTCAGCGAGTGAATGTTAGGGGCAGTGAAGGGAGTAGTGAAGAATAGAGGGTTAGGGATAAATATAAAGAGAGTTTTGTATGAGAAAGTGATTATACCAACTGTGATGTATGGATTGGAAATTGTGGGGAATGAAAATGATGGAGAGACAGAAATTGAATGCGCTTGAGATAAAGTGTCTGAGGAGTATGACTGGTGTATCTCGATTGGATAGGGCTAGGAATGAAGTAGTGAGGGGGAGAACGGGTGTGAGAAATGAATTAGCAGCTAGACTGGATATCAATGTGTTGACGTGGTCAGGCCATGTAGAGAAGGTGGAAAATGGCCATCTGCTGAAGAGGGTGATGAGTCCAAGAGTTGATGGGAGAAGTACAAGAGGAAGGACAAGGTTTGGATGGATAGATGGAGTGAAGAAAGCCCTAGGTGACAGAAGGATAGATGTGATAGAGGCAAAAGAGCGTGCTATGAATAGAAATGAATCGTAAGTGATTGTGACACAATTCCAATATGCCCTGGTGCTCTCTCGGGTCACCTTGGTGACCACTGAGGTAGCATCAGTAGGGTCAACATATGAAGCTTCATTTACGTTACAAAACGGGGGAGGGTGAGCTGTGGCACCTTACCAGTACCAAACAAACTTGACTGAGTCCCTCGTCGGGTGAGCCTCTCCAAGATGGCTTTTGTCTACTTGTGTGCAGGCTTAGTTCATGTGGCATTTAGTGGTATGATATCTATGGCGATAGTGTAGCTTCCAAATTGACCCATTACATTTTCAGGTCTATCATTTCGTTAGTTTTAACTTTAAAACATAATATATTTTTCGAAAAATATTGTATGATAGGATAATCAAAGACTTAGAAGCAGGTAACATCCCTGACTGGTGAACGCCATACTGAGGATCGAGTCCTGCTCAAACTCGTTAGTTTCTTTGGACAAACGTTGCAACCTCAACATCCTTGTGAGCTAAGGGTGGGGGTTTGGGGGAGCCTATAGGTCTATCTGCTGAATCATCAGCAGCCATTGCCTGGCTCGCCTTGGTCCTAGCTTGCATGGAGAGGGGGCTTGGGTGCTGACCTTATGTATATATGGTCAGTCTCTAAGGCATTGTGCTGCTCAATAGGGCCTTTAATCCTTTAAACGGGCAGCTGCAGGAAGCGTTGGTATTTGCCGTATTCATAACATATAAACACTTGGATACGTCAATCAAAATCTAAATGTACAACTAATCTGAACACGAACTTAATGAATAGTTACAATCTATTTCTTTATTATTTTGATATTTTATACTTGTTTGTGATGCGAATATATTTTACAATATCATTAATATCCTCATATCCAGTATCTGTTATATAAAACTTGCAGGAAAATGTGGGGCTGACAATTTATAAATTATGCCCCCAGAACTAATGTATTCATCAATAGGATGTATGAAATAGAACAATTAAGGTAAATATTCCTGTGAAGATTCTGTAAACTAACAATTTCATCAACTGGAAGGCTTATGCATTTGTGTTCTGTTTTCGTGTGGTTAACTTTATTGTAGGGTTTCTAGTATATGCCAATAACCAAAATTGAACGTTTATATTAAAACATCAAACGAATATAAAAAG
>NC_090725.1:154806667-154816667 GCF_036898095.1 Palaemon carinicauda | reverse complement strand
TTTTTTTATATAGCTTACAAATCTCTTTACATATAAAGGCGTCGAGTTTATACATTCCATGACCAATATTCAAGTTGTTTTCAAAGGTTTCTTTTATGAAACTGGACTCTATGATGTTTCTTTCCACTAAGTTATTTGAATGAACCAATTTCTTTGCACCTGACCAATTAATAGGGTGATTTTTATCTCTAACGTGGGCAAAGAGTGCATTATTATCTTGAGCATACCTGACACTTTTCTTATGTTGTTCAATTCTCTTTTCTAGGGCTTTACCAGTTTGACCAATATAGTATTTTTCACAAGCATTGCATGGAATACGATATACACATCCCTTGGTAATGTCAGGAGAATTCTTTATTAAGGCTGTTTTTATTGTATTTTTACTCTTAAATGCTACATTTACATTGAAGTTTTTTAACAGTTGGGGAATTTCTTTAAATGAATCACAATAAGGTAGTACAAGTAAATTTTGTGTGTTATAGTTTTTTCTGTTATCATTACCGAAAAAAGTATTTTTTGCTGTTCTTAGGGCATCATCTAACACAATTTCAAGATACTTTAGTTTTTTACCTATTGCTCTAATACCATTTATTTCGTCATCAATATATTCAGGGCTGCAGACTCGGAATGCTCTTAAAAACATAGAAGTAAATACAGATTTCTTAACTTTGTTGCCTTGGTTTGAGTAATAATGGACATATGCCGAGATATTCGTTGGCTTTCTGTATACACTGAACTTGAGACTATTATTACATCTATGTATGCGACAGTCCAAAAAAGGTAGGGTACAATTATTCTCCAGCTCCATAGTGATATTTATTGATGGTACCAAACTATTCAATCTAAGAAAAAAGTTATCTAAATTTTCATTTCCTGGCCACACACATATTATGTCGTCAATATATCGAAACCATTTTACATTATTAGGTATGATGTTATTTACGATTCTGCTTTCAAAAAATTCCATATATAGATTGCTCAATACTGGGGATAAAGGGTTTCCCATAGCCATACCAAAAGTTTGTGCATAAAATCTCCCATTGAATTCAAATTTACAATCTTTTATACATAATTTAATTAATTCTATTAAAGTGTGTTTGGAGAATGGTAGATTCAATTGTCTATTATCTAATGTTTCAGATAAAAATTCCAACATGTCATCAATAGGTACTTTTGTGAATAGTGAGGCTACATCAAAACTGACAAGCCTACAGGTACTGTTGATCTGTACTTCATTCAGTTTGTTAATCAAGTCTACATTATTTTTTATATTTGAATATGAGATGGTGCCAACTAAAGGATTGAGGATATTCACAAGGTACTTAGATAATTTATATGCTGCTGAACCTACAGAGCTAATTATTGGCCTAGCTGGATAATTTAGCTTATGAGTTTAATAAAGAATTCTCCTGACATTACCAAGGGATGTGTATATCGTATTCCATGCAATGCTTGTGAAAAATACTATATTGGTCAAACTGGTAAAGCCCTAGAAAAGAGAATTGAACAACATAAGAAAAGTGTCAGGTATGCTCAAGATAATAATGCACTCTTTGCCCACGTTAGAGATAAAAATCACCCTGTTAATTGGTCAGGTGCAAAGAAATTGGTTCATTCAAATAATTTAGTGGAAAGAAACATCATAGAGTCCAGTTTCATAAAAGAAACCTTTGAAAACAACTTGAATATTGGTCATGAAATGTATAAACTCGACGCCTTTATATGTAAAGAGATTTGTAAGCTATATAAAAAAACATTAACCACTTAATGTAGAATTGAATGTATTGTGAATAATTAACGTCGGTGTGAAATTAATATTTAGACCTAAGCTACCATTCATTAAAGGAAACAATTATTTTATATAGTATGCATAAGTATATTGGCACTATATAGTGTTATGCTAGATATAAGTATTGATATTTACATGATTATATGTTTATGATATTAATGTTGTATACATATAAATGTATATATGCATATGTATGTATGTGTATATATGTATATATGTATATATGTATGTGTATATATATGTATATATGTATGTGTATGTATATGTATGTGTATGTGTATGTATTTATGTATATATGTATATGTATTTGTTTCTGTATGTATGTATATATATGTATATATGTATATATGTATATATGTATATATATGTATGTGTATATATATATATATATGTATATATATGTATATATATATATATGTATATATATGTATATATATATGTATGTATGTATATATGTATATGTATATACATTTGTATGTTTGTGTATGTTTTGCTTATGTATTTATATAGATAAGGCTACCGCATTGACATATAAATAAACTGTACTGAAAGTAAAAAAAGAAGAAAACAAGAATATACCCGCCACTAGAAATGACCCTTTTTAGCAGGTGTCTAACGAGCTTGGGGACTCCTCCTACTCAACACCTGAGTCAAGCCCAGGTAGCGGGTAAGGGAGTGTCATTGTTCTCTAAATCTCTATATGTATGTTCGTACTTTTGCTTTCCCTATAAATTGTAAGAAACCTCTCTCAATAAATCAGTCCTCTGAGGAAGTATCACGAAACTAGTCAGGACTTAAGTGTATATTCCGTATTTTCATTTTCCCTGTGGTTCTTCTGCATATATATATATATATATATATATATATATATATATATATATATATATATATATATATATATCTATCTATCTATCTATCTATCTATCTATCTATATATATATATATATATATATATATATATATATATATATGTCATTTGGGCATGTTACTCTACGTTTATAATGAATAGACAACGTCTTAGCGGCGTTCAGAACTCGAAGACAGCTTATCCTCAGACAAAATCTTCATGCAGATGGTTTTCAGGATAACAGCAGGAACACATTTGCTTTTCTCCATTTATTGTGTGGTGTCGACACGTGTTTCAGATCACTTTGTGACCGTTTTCCAGGACTGCATTGAGTTTTGGAACTACACTTTAATATAAAGGATATGGTGGTGAAAATTTGATACAAAAAATATTTAAAAATTCGGAAAAGATAGCAAAATTGATAAATGAAAACTTTAGGTTCTTTGAAATATGAATACGAAAAATTTAAGATAATTTCTAAATACATAAATGATTTTTCCAAAAGGCTTCACAGAATTTTATGAAGCTTTCGATTCCATCCTTAGAATCCGGACCGACATCGGTTCCTCTGGAACGTCCTCTCTCGTACAAAGCAGACCAAATTGTGAAGCTTACACGCTCCCGCAGATATTTGGTATGGTATCTGCATTGATCTCGGAGTCAATACCATTTGTAGAGGCGCCTTTCCCTTTATTTACTTTGTAATGAAACAGTTTCTGAAATATCGATGCCGTTTTTCTTCTCCGATGCAGCTCAAGCTTCCAAGGTTGCAGAGGGGTTGATGCAGAGCTTTCTAAACTCACCTCATTTCTGCAACGCAGCTTAGGACGTGAAGCTTACCCGCTTCCTCAGAAATTCCATATTCGAAGACTACGTTGATCTCTGAGTCCAGTTCATCTGGAACCGCATCACAATCTACAACAGCTTGAATTCTCTTGGTACGAAGACAGTCGAAGATAGAATCATCCAACTCTGATATATATATATATATATATATATATATATATATATATATATATATATATATATATATATATATGTATATATATGTGTATATATATATGTAAATATATGTGTATATATATATATATATATATATATATATATATATATATATATATATATATATATATATATATAATCATCAGGCATTGCTAGTCCAATTTAGGATAAAGTTCTCAGCCATGTTCTTCCACTCCTGTCTGTTTATGGTCTTTCTATGACAGATTATACCAATAAATTTTCTTAGCTTGTTAGTCCATCGTTTTTTCTTCCTTCCCCTGCTTCTTTTGAAATATCTGTGGACTAAGTCTGTTATTCTTAATGCCCATCTATTATCTGCCATTCTCATATGCATTGCCCATTTTTATTTCTTTTTATTACATGTTTTTGGAATATCCTCTTCTTTTGTTTGTTTTCGTATCCTTGTTATTCTTTTTTTGCCTCTTTGTGTTAATACCATCAATATTCTCTCCATAGCTTTTTGTAAGGCTCCAAGATTCTAAGGACCATCTGATTAAATATTTTTCTTTTCAGAGAAAGTGGCATTCTACTTTTCATAATCTCTTTTTGTTTAACAAAATGTGGATGTGGATGTCATGAGATTCAGATAATAATAGTTTGCAGCAGGTATAACGACTTCTATTTGTGTTTGATCTACCGGAATCCTGAGTTGGATGATTCTATCCTGGATTGTCTTCTTACCATTATGGCTAAGATACAAGAACATGATAGAAAGGCCTCTTTTGTTTTTGTTGGTGATTTCAATGTTCACCATAGGGAGTGATTAAATTCTGTTTTTCCTACTGATCACCATGGCTAAAGAGCTTTGGACTTTGCCTCTGAATCAGGCTGCTGAGAAATCATAAGTGAAGTTACTCACAGCTATGGTAACTGCTTGGACATCACATAAACCGATTCCCCTGGCGTTATAACAAGCAAGGTTGGTTCGCCAGTTGGGACATCTGATCATGCCTTGATTTCATTAGTAGTGAGGACTGAGCAGCCTATCCCTGATGTATCATACTCATGCAAGATTTATATAAAATCTCAAGCAGACTGGAATGTCATTTTGAGTGATCTTTTGGGGTTGAATGGGTCACATTTGTATTATAGTTTTGATCCTGTTGTTCCTTTGAATGAGATTCTAGCCAACAAAATTCATAGGAGTATCCCTTCTTGTGTGCTAAGGTATTGATTGAAAGAGAAAACATGGTTCAATGATAACTGTAGACGTGCTTATTTGGAGAAGCAGGAGGCTTATTATATTTGGAGGGGTAACAGATCAGATTTGACTTGGAATAACTATAATCAGTTTCGAGCTTTTGCTCAGAGAGTTTATGCTTCAACTGAAAAAAGAATACAATTTAACCATAGAATAAACCCTTTCTTGCACAACTCAGGAACATAAGTGGTGGGCTACCCTTATATCTGCGCTCTTTGGTGTAGACGTAATGGTTCCTCCTTTACTTAAACTAGATGCCTGCCAATCACAGTCCAAAGAAAAGGGCAACCCTTTTGGCTGATGGGTTTGAAAGTAAGCAGAGTAATGAAAAACTTTATTTTCCTTATTCTAGTTTTCCTGAGGCTAAACTAAATAGTTTATCTTTTCGATCTCGTAAAATTAAAGCTCTGTTGATGGACCTTGATGCTTATGGAAGTGTAGACCCAAACGGTATTTTTTTCCTTTTTTTTTATAAAGACTGTAGATTTCTTAGCTCCAAAGTTATCTGTTATTTTGAGCAAGTTAGCAGGAAGAGGAACTTCTAACTCTCGTTGGAAGAATGGTAATGTTACTCCATCATGTAAATGTGTTTGTGGTAGGTTTGCAGAAGGCAATCATCTATTCCTTACTTTGGAATTTGGCATTCGCAAGGGCCTTGGAGCATGTGATGCCCTTTTTACAATCTCCAATGCTGTACAGGAAGTTCGTATGATTGGCCTTGATTTTAGCGCTGCTTTTGACAGGGCTAATTGTGAGGTCCTTGTTTTTAAACTTAAACAGTTGAGAGTGGGTGGGTCTTTTTTTAGCATCATCATTGAATTTCTAAGTAATAGGTCGCTAAGAGTTGTTGTTGATGGGCAGTTCCTCAGGGTAGTGTTCTTAGCCCATTACTTTTTATACTATATACACATGACATGTGGTTTAGTCTAGAAAGCAAGTTTGTTGCATATGCAGATGATGCTACTCTCTTTGCATCAATTCCATCTCCTGAATGCAGATCTGTGGTTGCTGAATCCGTTAATAAAAATCTGGCTAAAATTAGAGCATGGTGCAAAATTATGGGGTATGAAGTTGAATCCTAACAAAACTCAAAGTATAATTGTTAAGTAGGTCGAGGACAGTTGATCCTCAACATCCGGATCTCAGAATTGATGAGGTTTCTTTAACTCTGTATGACTCTTTTGAAATTTTAGGCGTGATTCTCAACAACAAATTTACTTTTGAGAAACACTTAAGTCTGTCATCTTCAAATTGCACAAAAAATTGTCTTATTGAAAAAGTCTTTTAAGATTTTCGGTGATCAATCTATTCTTTCATTCTACCTTGTTTCAAGTATTGTTCTCCTGTCTGGTCTTCAGCTCTTGATTCTCATCTTAATATATTGGACAGGAACTTTCGATCTATTAAATTTCTTATTCCTGACCTAGATAATAATCTCTGGCACCGTCGTTCAATTAGTTCATTATGCATGCTGCATAAGATTTTTCATAATTCAGAATATCCTTTACAATCAGATCTTTCCGGACAGTACTACCCTGTTCGTAATACTAGGTATGCAGTTAATTTTAATAGTGTGGCCTTATTTGTTGCCTCTGCATTTTCATTGAACATTATCTTAGTTTTACTTATAGTCATTTTCAGCCCTACATTTCTTCATTGCCTATTCCAATCTTCTATCATCTTTTGCAATTCCTCCGATTCACTAAATGGAACTATGTCATCTGCCAATCTTAAGTTGTTAAGGTATTCCCAATTAATGTTAATTCTCACATTTTTCCAAACCTAATTTCTTAAAAACTTCTTCCAGGCATACTGTGAATAATTTAAAAGAGATGTGGTCTCCCTGTCTAAATCCTTTCCCATTCGGAATTTACACTAGCTTTATGTAGATTTATGGTGGCTGTACGTCCTGTATAGATATCTTCAAGTTTTCCAACATAAGATTCATCTATTCCTGGTCTTTCATTACTGCTGAAGTTTTTAACAGAATTAAAAGCTTTCTGATAATCTAAAAATGCCATACATGGTGGTTTGTCATACGCTGTTGATTTTTCCATTAGCTGGTTAATTACATAGGTATGATCAGTTGTTGAATAGCCACTTCTAAAACCTGCCCGCTCTCTTGGTTGATTAAAGTCTAGCTGTCTATCTATTCGGCCTAATATGATCTTTGTAAATATTTTACATATTACTTAGGGTAAACTTACTGGACGGTAATTTTTTAGGTCTTTTGTGTCTCCCCTTTTGTGAATTAACATAATGATAGAGTCTTTCCAAGTTGTAGGTATAGAGCATTCTTGCAGATATTTTGTGAAAAGTTCACCAAGTTTTACTACTATGGAATCTCCTCCTACTATATATCTATATATACATATATATATATATATATATATATATATATATATATATATATATATACATATATATATATATATATATATATATATATATATATATATATATATATATATATATATATATATATATATATATATATATATACACACACATATATATTTACACACACATATATATTTACAAACACACACACACACACATATATATATATATATATATATATATATATATATATATATATAATATACATATGAATATATATATATGTGTATATATTATGCCCAATATTCTAGTATTCTAATGAGATCGATAAAGACAAATTATTTTCGATTAAATACTGCAGTTAATTTCAACCTATCCCGCTCTCTCTCCTGGTATACAGGTAGTTAGATAAGTTTGGAGGTGAGGCATAGCCTTTGCAACGGCGTTACAGTATGTATCAACGTCAGATATAAATATCAATATCATTCGGCTTTTATATTTATTCGTGATCTGTTGGATTGCATATTCTTGTTAAATTATGTACTTTTGTTTACTTTTCTGAATTTAATTCGATATGACCCTTTTAAGGAGATTAATCCATGTGTTGGAACATTTGTGAAGTGACAATGAAATTTTCGGAGTAAGATCAATTCTCAGAAATCTCTGATATGGCAATTTCATCAGTTGGCGTTTCTTCTGTTCAGCATCTGAGGCAAAAATCCTATTTATCGAATTTGGAATTTTAAATGGGATTACAATGTTCTTTCATTACTACGATTTTTATTCAATATCAATTGTGATATTGAAATGTGATATACTTAACAAATCTACGTGGCATAAAAACTCCATAATTCTATAATTGTTCAATAAGTTTACTGGTTTTCAATCTAATTAATGTTACAAACAAATCTGAGGTTGTAATTTGGGAGGTAATTTGTTTTTTTATAAAAAAAAAAAAAATATTACAGTAGATAGGATAAAAAACTAAAAAAAAAAAAAATAGGAAAATCTTCAAAGGAATACATACCAGGCTTTTCTTCCGAGAAATGTTTAATATAAAAACATTAAAAAGGCTTTATGTTATAAAGCTTGGAATTTACAAAAACTTTCAAACTTTGATAATACCAAAACAATAATTAACAACTTCCGTTCAATAGTTGCTACAAAAAGAATGTAGTAAAAGAGATGTGGAGGATTGAAATCTCTCTCTCTCTCTCTCTCTCTCTCTCTCTCTCTCTCTCTCTCTCTCTCTCTCTCTCTCTCTCTCTCTCTCACATACACACACTTCCAAGAGGTAAAATTCATTATATATGAGCAGGAATTAAGAGATTGTGTTTCTGATATGAATCAAGTAGGAAGAAGTGGAGAGAATTCGAGAATTGCTATTGGTTGATAGTTGAACGGAAGGATGCTGGCTCTCCAATAATTACAGATATAACTCAAAGGTAGTCATAATGCATAATCCCCTTATACAAAAATCATAAGGAGAAAATGGTTTCAAACACATGAAAAATAGCTCTAAATAGCTTAACACTGCGTCAGCCCCCGGACCTCAAATGCTTTGGATATCTTTTCCGACACCACCCCCTTTTGAACTTGCTAGATCCCCGCTTGTGTTTGCTTTCGAACTTTGTATATCATTTAGTGTTGATAGTCATCAGAAGAATCAGATTCGGCCATCCTAATGGCGTGAAGAATTAGGAATAACACTTAATATACTGAGCAAATCGTCAATTTTTTTTTGTACCGGCTTTAAATAAGATTTAAGAAAACTACCATAAAAAAGAACGTAGTCAGCTTAAAGTTTCAATTTATTTCCAGTTTTTTCCTTGTTTTGATAGCTATCACGATGTCCTTCCTTCAGCCTCTTGGCTTTGAGCCAAAGTTTTACAAATTATATCTACCCTGAGAATAATGCTATGATATTTATAGAAGATTTAACCTGCTACTTCAAGGGGTCAAAAAGAAAACTGTAAAGAGATACACAGCAGAGACTAATTCCGCAGCCAAAATTGTTCAGGGTCCATCGTATGCTAAATTTTGCTATACATGGATTTATAAGTTCAGTTTTTATTATTCAAATGAGTTCAAGAAAGTAATGTTATTATATCATTCTTTATTTATTATCATCATAAGCCAAGGTGTAACCTTAGCGGGAAAAGCAGAGCGCTGAAAGCCTAAGAACCGCAAAAGAAGAAGAAGAAGAAGAAGAAAAAGAACTAACTCAGAAAAAGAAACGGAAAAGTGAGAAATGATAATGAAAGTAGTGTATATTAAGATAATTAAGCAGCTGATAACCTAGGAAACGAGACTGAAGACATTCAGACCTTTACATGCAATTTTAAACTTTAATTATGGTTACACATGTCAAGAAGACAGCCTACAGCCCTTTTACCTGAAGCTCTATAGTAAATGTTGCGTCTACTCGAGGTTCTGCTTCAAGCCTTCAAGCATTACTATACTGGGGGTTCTGCTTCAAGCATTAGCCTACTGGGACAGTTCAGTGGTCAATGAACAATGAGATAATAACGATATTTACAAAAGAGACATTTAAACGATTTAACTTTTGTGTGTTTTGGTCATACTGTAGGTATCCAAATTTGACATCAATAGACATCAAACACAGTTCAACGACCCTTGCAAATGAGGTACAAATGTGGCTTTGGAGGAGTAGCATCAAATTCATTTGTAATGGAGGGAAGGAGGTCACGAACGTAGAACAAATGCAGAGAGAGAGAGAGAGAGAGAGAGAGAGAGAGAGAGAGAGAGAGAGAGAGAGAGAGAGAGAGAGAGAGAGAGA
>NC_090725.1:154776667-154801667 GCF_036898095.1 Palaemon carinicauda | reverse complement strand
TGATGACCGGAATTTGACATTTTGCTTGGCATTGGACTTGACCTTGACCTTATACCTTAACATGTATTATTTGGCGTGGATTTTTATATGCTCAAATGTGAACCAAGTTTGAAGTTTCTGTGACAACGATGTCCAAACTTAGGGCTGATTCCGCGAATGGGACATTTTGCTTGACCGTAACTTTGACCTTTGACCTTGACCTTCCAAAATTTAATAATTTCAAGCTCTTTACATAACAATTAATCCCTGCAAGTTTCATTACTCTATGGTTAAAATCATGGCCAGGAAGCTGTTCACAAACAAACAAACACACAAGCAAGGGGTAAAACATAGCCTTCCAACTTCGTTGGCGGAGGTTATTATGATTTTCATAGTTTGGTCGTGGATTGCCCAGCCCTTTTCCCCAATGGTGGTTCTAATGACTTGAAGTCGTAGCTGTATTTTCAAGCTATATTACCCCTATCTCATAGATCTGAGACCTGTAATCAACGGAAAAAGTTACATGCTATCGAAAGATATCGCTTATCAGTATGACCATTGCTTCATCCATAGCCTACTGCTGTAATCTATACATTTTTAAAAATGAGCATTTGGGAATAAATGTTGGTTTTTCGTTATGGGAGGAGTATGGAGTGGCATTACGAGTACTATTAAATGAAAGTATTTGCAGACTTTCTCAAGCCTTAAGAATCAAAGAATAAGTTTTGAATTTCTTTAATGTTTTTGCTATAGAAAGTAAGCATATTTCTTATAAAATCATGCAACAATGAATTTAGCATTTGGCATACGTAGGTCTTTTTCATTTTATTCGTATAGATCCCTTTTTTATTCCAATTCGCTCTTAAATCTTTGTATTTAAGCCTCTCTCTCTCTCTCTCTCTCTCTCTCTCTCTCTCTCTCTCTCTCTCTTATATATATATATATATATATATATATATATATATATATATATATATATATATATATATATATATATATATATATATATGTAAATATATGTGTGTGTGTGTGATTGTGTTCTGTACCAACCATGTTTCACACAATTGTACATAATTCCTTTTGTATATATTATGCTTGTATCTTCGCTCTTCCCTCGCACTAAAACGAACATGAAAATTCATGTCTGGTTTTTCCTCTGTAATATTGTCTGTCTTGTGAACTTTTTATGTCCTGTTGCTTTGAGGTTTTGTATATAAGGAGAGTGTTCTACAATAATATAACTCAGTCGTTTCCAACCTGCCTTTGAGTTCACAACCTTACTCGGCGCCGTTACATTGGTGACCCCGGAAGTCGACTCGCTCCCACTGCCTTCCACCCCACCTCCCTCGCCCCTTCATCGTTGGTACTATGACGGAGAGGGACTCTACTACAGCAGTTGGCGCTGCGGCCGCCCCATTGAAACTTTCACCGTTCGCCACCGGAGAGGCGTTTTCTTGGTTTCAACGCGCTGAAGTCCACTTCCGTATCAGGGGCGTGACTCGCTCAACCACCAAAGCGGATTATGTTCTCGCGGCGATACCCGAGGACACCTTCCCAGAAATATCCGATTGGCTTTGTGAACAAGGAGACACCCCAATAGCGTATGGCGTCCTCAAAACATACCTTCTGCAGCAGTACTCGCCGTCGCCAGCCGCCCGTATAGCAAAGCTTTTTCAGCTCTCGCAACAACCGTTGGGGGACCAAAGGGCTTCGCTTGCCCTCAGGGAAATGACCAGTATCGCTCGCCTTCAACCTGCCGCAGACGGCTCTCCTCGTGAGGTGAACCTACTTCGTGCCCTTTGGATACGCCGTTTACCCAAACCTGTACGCGCTGCCATACCCGATGTCGATAGTTTACCCATAAAGGACTTGATGACCAAAGCCGACGCCCTTATGGACAGCCACTTCAAGACCTCCATCAACGCCTCCACCCCTGACGACGAGGATGCCTATTCAACGTCAACCGAAGCTGACATGAATGCCGTAGGACATACACACCTACCCCGTGACGTGCCGAAGCGGCGACAAAGCCGCCCACCACCCACCAATCGCTCGCGCTCCAACGAACGACTTCTAGAGCCACTTACTACCTCCCATCCGCCGCAGTTTTGCTACTACCACTTCAGATTCGGGGCAACCGCGAAGAAATGTGCCAAGGATTGTCAGTGGCCAAAAAACGTGTAAGTAGGCCATCGCTTGTGGCGGTGGCCTCCCATGTTTCTAATCTTTTCTTTTTACAGGATGCAGGAACGGGCGTGCGATTTTTGGTAGACACGGGTGCTTGTCGTTCTCTTTTGCCAAGGAAACTCTTCAAGGCACGACGTAGTCTGTCTACATCTGCCGACGTCCGCTTAGTAGCTGCCAACGGATCTGCGATACCCACCTACGGTTACGAGAACCTCACATTATCGTTCGGAAACGGTAAATTCAATTGGAAGTGTCTCGTTGCTGACGTCACAATGCCAATCCTCGGTGCGGATTTCCTCTCTCATTTCCACCTTCTGGTCGATGTCGCCCACCGACGATTGGTCAACGCAGACTCGTACTTGTCGACAGCTCTTCAACCCGCCCCCTCTAACCTCGCTCTCCACATCAGCGCACCCACGGATGCCTACGCCCACCTCCTCACGTCGTACCCGGAAGTTTTCCGTCCAGAACTTCGCCAAACGCCCACGGTTCCTGCCAAGCACGGTATTTATCACCATATCAAGACGACGGGACCCCCAGTCTTCGCAAAATTCAGACGTCTGGCACCGGAACAATTGGCAGCCGCCAAACAGACGTTCGCCGAAATGGAGAAAATGGGCCTCCAGCCCATGGTCGTCGCCCTTACACATCGTTCTGAAGAAAGACGGCTCCCTCCGTCCGTGCGGGGATTACAGGCGCCTGAACATGCAAACAGAACCGGATCACTACCCCCTCCCAAACATTGCCGACGTGACCTCCTACCTGCACAAAGCGAAGGTTTTCTCTACGCTCGACCTCCTGAAGGGGTATTATCAGGTGCCTATGAACCCAGAAGACATCCCCAAGACCGCCATCACCACTCCGTTTGGTACATACACCTTCAATTACTCCTGTTTTGGCCTTCGTAATGCTGGGGCAACGTTTCAACGTCTCATGGATGGCATCTCAGGGGACCTCCCTTTCTGTGTATGTTATGTGGACGACATACTTGTGTTCTCCTCAAAAGAGGAACACCTCCGTCACCTGCGCATCGTGCTCGACCGCCTGCAACAAAACGGCCTTGTAGTCCGGTACGACAAGTGTACCTTTGGCGCCAACGAAGTATCGTTCTTAGGGCACCGCATCACTCCTGAAGGTGTCCACCCCCTCCCTGAGAAGGTAGCAGCCGTTCAGAACTTCCCCGTGCCCTCGACCGTCAAAGCTCTGCAGGAATTCTTGGGCATGATCAACTATTATCACCGTTTTCTGCCAGCCATTGCCGTCACTCTTGCTCCCCTCTACGCCTCCCATAAGGGCAAGCCGAAGGACCTGAAGTGAGGTCCCCTTCAAGAAGCGGCCTTCTGCAATGCAAAGAAGGCCCTATAAATTGCTGCGGCTCTCACTTTTCCTATCCCACACGCCCCTCTCCTTCTCTCCACCGATGCCAGCGACGTCGCTATTGGTGCAGTACTCGAGCAGGTGGTCAAAGGCTCACCCCGCCCATTGGCCTTCTTCAGCAGAAAACTGTCCAAGGCAGAATCGGGTTATTCTACCTTCGATCGAGAATTGCTGGTGGTGCACTTGGCTGTCCGTCACTTTCGCCATTTCTTAGAAGGTACGCCCTTCGTCATTCGCACAGACCACATGCCTCTGGTGCATGCCTTCTCTCGACAGTCTGACGCCTGGTCCGCCCATCAACGCCGACATCTCTCCGCCGTGGCTGAATACAATTGCACCCTCCAATACGTCCCTGGGAAAATGAAGCCCGTTGCCGATGCCCTGTCAAGAAACACGTTGGCTGCCGATCAACTGGGATTGGATTACAACGCCCTGGCTGAAGCCCAACGACAGGATCCAGAGTATCAAGCTTGTAGGACATCCTGCACGTCCCTCCATTGGGAAGACTTTCCCCTTGAGGACTCCAACACCACCCTCCTCTGTGACGTCAGTACTGGTAGACCGCGACCTTGGATTCCTGCTCCCATGCGCCGACAGATGTTTGATTTCATTCACGGCCTTTCACATCCCTCGTGCCGTTCTACTGCACAGCTGCTGAAGGCAAAGTTCATTTGGCACGGCATTTCGAAGGATGCTAAGGATTGGGTCCGCGCCTGTACTTCTTGCCAAACTTCCAAAGTACATCGACACACGGATTCAGGAGTGGGCACCTTTCCTGAACCTCAGCGTCGTTTCGCACACATTCACGTCGACGTTGTAGGTCCCCTACCCACATCACAAGGACATCGTTACCTGTTTACCGTCATCGACCGCTCCACTCATTGGCCTGAAGCCATTCCCATGGAAACTGCAACGTCCGCCTCATGTACATCTGCCTTACTCTCTGGATGGATTTCAAGATTCGGTATCCCTGAGCATATTACTTCTGACAGGGGAACCACTTTCACCTCTCAATTGTGGACGTCATTAGCGAATCTCCTGGGCATCACCCTACATCAGACAACTGCCTACAACCCCGCTGCCAATGGAATGGTTGAACGTTTTCATCGCACCCTCAAAGCAGCTTTGATGTCCTGCTGCAAGGATTGCAACTGGTTTACTCAGCTTCCCTGGGTCCTCCTGGGACTAAGGACCACTCCTAAAGACGCCCTCGACGTCTCGGCAGCTGAAATGGTGTATGGCGACCCGTTGGTCGTCCCTGCCAAATTTTTTCCTTCTACAACCTCCTCCGACGATCTCCAGCGCATACGTCACGTCGTGGGAAAATTTACTCCGTGCCGCCAGACTTACAAGCCCCCAGCGAAGCATCACATACCAACGGACTTGCACTCTGCAACGCACGTCTTCCTGTGCAACGACACCAGCAAGCCACCACTAACGCCCCCTTACATGGGCCCTTTCCTTGTGATCCGACGCAGTCCGAAAGCATTCCTCCTAAACATTCGGGGCAAAGAAGACTGGGTCTCCATTGATAGTCTAAAACCTGCTTATCTTCTGCCGGATGACCCGCCTACAGTTCGCCTCTCTAGATCAGGGCGCCCTATTTAACATGTACAGTATGTCATTTTTAGGGGGGGGAGCCATGCACCAACCGTGTTCCACACAATTGTACATAATTCCTATTGTATATATTATGCTTGTATCTTCGCTCTTCCCTCGCACTAAAACGAACATGAAAATTCATGTCTGGTTTTTCCTCTGTAATATTGTCTGTCTTCTGAACTTGTTATATCCTGTTGCCTTGAGGTTTTGTATATATGGAGAGTGTTCTACAATAATATAACTCAGTCGTTTCCAACCTGCCTTTGAGTTCACAACCTTACTCAGCGCCGTTACAGTTCTGTGCCTACGGAGATAAATGACACCCTGGAACTTTTCTTTTCTTTACTATATAAAAAGATATTAATACACTTGCACAGCGAGGACACCCTCACACTGGCTCCTAGTAGATTAAGCACCCCCACCCCCGAGTTATACTGACGTCCCATAAGCAAGGGAAACATTGTTATTCCCTTAACATGTCAAAACTACTACATTTGTGGAAATCTTCAATTTTAGATATTTCTTTTAGAAAGGTTATTGCTCTCCTTGACCAAAATCAAAAGCTCATATAGCACATCTATTCCTCTGTCCAGAATCTTAGGACACTACTCAATCTCTCTCCCCCAAATGCTCCTTACTCCTTACTTGCCCCCTCTAGTCTATGATATATGGAGGACACTCCGATTCGGGCCAGGACATGCAATGTAGTAGACAGAGATGACACACACACATATATATATATATATATATATATATATATACATGAAAAAAATATCTTACACGAAATAGCTATGAAATATTATATACTACAATTTGCAGAATAAATAAAAAATAATTCCACTCATTTCTTCTTCTGACCACTCTACTTATAATACAGAATTCTAAAAAGTTAAACAAAATCATATCAATATCAGTAATATATAATCTCACCAAGAACCTCCCTCTGGTTGCAGGTAATACGGGTTTGGACTAGCTGGGTACAGTATGAATGGGTCTTCCTCCACCTCTTGATTTTACCCGTACAGGTTTTACGACATATCTTCGCAACACAAACAACCATCAATATTTCGTCATTATCAAAATACCACTACACTTGCACATGTAAATATCATCGGTTTTGGTGGTCACTGTTGAGTGAAACTTGTAAAGTAAGATATTTATGAGACATGTGAATTATGATATCTATACGTTATTTATTCTAAATCTGTTGATCCTTCCTCTCACGAGTTCATAAAATAAAGTCCCATGTCAAGAAGCTCTGGGCAATCTGAACCGAACAGAACCATGTCAAGATGGGACTTCCCATTTAAAGAGGTGCCCACAAATGATTATTGACAGGCTGGAAACCAAACATGGTGGCGCTTACGTGGGATCAATGACTAAGAACTGTGTCACTATAAATTAGGCTAAGTTATGTTAGCCTATGGTCAGGCTAACTCCAATGCTAACTCAAAAGCTAACTGATGATAACTGTTGCTTATAGGCCTACCTGGCTATGCCTAATGTTATGATGTCACTAGTCTTTGTTATTGAGGTAATTTAGGTTATTAGGCTACCAAGTCTTGACTGCTGAAAAAAATCGAATTTAGCCTAGCCTACTTACCTAGGCCATAGTGATAGGCTATGTCTTTACTAGCCTATGAGCTCCAGTTATGCCTCTGAAGGGTTAAGTCTAGTAGTTATTAGACTAGCCTGTATTTACTGATTCTCTGATGCCGGATGATCTATTACATATCTCTGATCTTTATGATTCAAGTTTTTCTGTCTGATCTAACTGCCTAGACTAATCTAACCTTAACCATGTCTGAGGATGAAACTCAAAACCACAGTGCCAGCAGAATTGTGTCTAGTATTAAGCTACCTCAATAATATGGTCTGTCTTTTAACGTCCTTGAAAGACGGAACATATTCAAACAAAGAAGGGTCACCTTTGAAACCCTTCTGAGCTGCAAACAAAGCCTCAGAAAGTGCAGGTTGCTCCCTTTCTGCACACTCTAGCAGATGGATTCCAGTTTAATACTCCTCAAGATGCTAGAGTTGTTATGAAAATCATAAGTGAATTCAATTAATTTATTGCTGGTGTAGTCAATTAAACTTATGGAATATTTTCAACAGTCACTGTCAAGAGGAAGATAAAAAATTTGACGTTTCTTTTTTATTTGAACCTGATAATCAAGACTGGTGGCTACTGTGATAACTGTTTAGACTCTATGACACTGGTGTTTAAGGAATAAAAGACACTAGTGTCCTAAAAAATACCTACCTAAGGTTAGAAATTTTTTTTAAGGCAACTGCATTGATATATGTAAAGCTGGTGATAATACTTCTCTTAAGAATATGGTATTACGTCCTGAAAGTGCTGAAGTGCATAAAGTAGGTTTTTACAAAAAGCGTGGTACTAAGCCAGTTAAGCTTATGCTTATATTCCGGTTGATCATTTTGTTAATAAAGAATGTCTGTTCTGTGGTCACAAGCATGTTTTAAAGAAGCACGCGCGTCCAGCATATGGAAAGAAATGAAGTAAAAGTCTACAAACCAATAATTTTTCTCTAAAATGTCAATTTTCTGTAAGTAAAATAATGCTAGATCAGGTATCAAACAAAATGTTGAATATAAACATGTACATGATGTTGATGATAATGAATCTTCTGAAGCTGAATGGGTGTATTACATTGAAGCTATCGATAAGGTAATTCTAAGAAAGATATCAAATGTTTCATGCTAATAGATGGTGAAATGGTAAATTTTCAAATTGATACTGGGTCCACAGTCAACTTTTTACCGGTAAGATATGCTTAATATGGTGAGAAAACTAGAAATGTGCTGTCAACTTGGAATAAAAGTGAATAGATTCCATTATGTATATGTAAAAGGAATATTTTTAATCCTATAATGCAAAGAAAGTATTCCGTAGAATTTATTGCTGTAGAAAATAGTTATTTGCCACTGTTGAGTAAAGGGGCAAGTGTTAATATGAATTTAATTCAGGTATGTGATTATAATTTTGAAAGAGTACATTCTCTTAATGACGAAGACAATTTCAAAGATGTCACTGACGGTAAGTTAGGTTCTTTCTCTTGCATTGAACTACTAAATATGTGTGATGATGCTAGACTTGCAGTTATGTCTGATTGTTGGGTACCCTGTTTTGTTCGTCCTAGATAGACTAATTAACCTCAATGTAATTGTAAGTGTGGAGCAGCCTACTCTCTGGGTTCAGTCAATTAGGGATAGAACATAAAAGAAATGGTGACATGCGAGTTGGTCTCAACCAAAAGAGCTAAACAAAGTGCTATTTACTCTACCAGTTCTTGATAATACTTTTCATACGTTAGGGAAGTTTATTGTATTTTCTAAGGCTGACTTAGCATCTAGCTATTAGCGTGTGAAACTTGTTGAGGTATCAAGTCTACTGACTACTTTCCAAGCATGTTTTGGTATATTTAGAGGGTTATAACTCCCCTTTGGCCTTAGTGTTTTTTTTAATACATTTTTTAGAAACGTATTCTTAATACATTTAATGATTTACCTAATGGTTTTTTTTTATAGTGCTGATGATATTACTGTGTATGGAAAAACTCTAGATAATTATAACAGTAATCTTGAATCTTTTCTTACAAGGTGTGAACAAAATGAAAAACTAGTCAAGAAGGAATTGGTGCTCTGAACTTATAATATTTCCTTTATGGGTCATACCATTATTAAAGATTGTCTTATGTCTGATCCTGAGAAAATTAGACATATCCAAGTTTCTTAATCCTCAGACTCTTGATGAACTGTGTCATTTTCTTGGCATGGTGAACTATATGGCAAAGTTTTTACCTCAGGTAACTGATCTTCTATATCCGCTTTAAAATATGTTATAGAACCTGTAAGAAAGGTTTATTTTTACATATTAAATGTTGATGTTAAAATCAAAATATTACAATGATTTGTAACTCAAAGATGTCGTTGTCTTCTGGAAAATTCTCGAAAATCCCATAGTCGCCACATGTGTATATTGCGAAATATAGTTTCACCATATACCTTCGAGAAAAAATGGGCCTGTTAACTTGTCAGAGACATTTCTGTTTAATCCCTTTAATACCAATTTATTCACTTCCAGTCGTGTGTCACTAATAACTGGTAGTTTGTTATTCAATGGTTTTCGTGATCCTGAGTCTCGTTCAAAGTCTGACCATGCTGTTACTCAGGTTATTATCCTTGAATATCATAACATAGATCTTTTCTCTGACCCATGAACAACCTATAACTGATCACTTTGGAGTTATAATATCAGACATTTTTATTGGCATGATGTTTGGCAGGATGTGGCTCAATTTGGATGTAGTTATCCTGTGTGTCAAACGGGTCTAAGTATTGAGAGATCCAATCAGACTGATCCAAAACTCCCACTGAAGTCCACCTCTATAGTTGATGAATTATTTAGACGTCTTTAAAGGTGTTAGACCCTGGGCGAAAAGAGGCATCGGTTAAAAATTATTTGTGAATTCTTATATCTGTTGAGAAGAAAATACTTTCGAGTTTCTTTGTAATGATTTTATTTGTATTTTTGTGATTGTTTATCAACTCTGTAAATTTTGAGATTTAACTCTAAATTTAGAATAGAAAGTTACATTTTATGTCTTTTTTTGTAAAAAAAAATACATTTGTAATTTGTCCTTAACTTTCGAGGAAAGTCTAGGGGTATAAAAAAAATGTCCTGCTGCATTAGGGCTGACGCTGAGACTTGATTCATCCACTGATGTGTACATTTATGGACAGATATTTTTGTGACACCTGTCGTGACCCAGAAAACTAATCACTTATACAATGCTGCTGAAATATTGAGGAGAGATAAGGAATTCTTGGAAGATCGAATATCTCCTGATTATCATCTTTCACATTTGAAGCTACGTCCTGGAAAATCCTTCAAAATTCGGTGTTGAGTTTCATCATCTGAGTCTCACGTCATAGAGATCTATAAATCTCAGGCCTGTATTATTTCATTAATTGTTATCAGTAGGTGAACTGTGAATATTTTACGATTCTTATAAAATATTGTAAATGCCATCATTATTCTTAAATATAGTTATTGTTAAGTTTACTGGCTACTATTTTCTTTCTCTGTTACTGTTTGCTATTTTTTCATGCTAACTCAATTATCAAGGGAATAAAACAGTGAAGTAGATTTTAAATAATCTTCGTTGTTTGATAGCTAACCATAGCAACGTGTTAAAGAAATGACTGTGAATAATCCAGTTCTTGCATATTATGATTCTAACAAAGAGTTGACGCTCGAAATTGATGCATCTGAGTTTAGTTTAGGCTTAACACTCATGCAAGAGGGAACCCTTATTGCTTGTGTAAGCCGAGATCTCACAAGTGATGAGAGAAATTGTGCTAGATTGAAAAGAAGATGCTTGCAATTCTATACGGTTTGAATAAATTTTATCATTCCACTTTTGGTCATTTTGTGACGGTAATTACTGACCACCAAGAATTAGTATCGATTGTTAGAAAATCTCTTATGTGTGCACTATTGTGTGCACTATTTTGAAGTAGTCTATAAATCTGGTAAGGATGTTCCAATTGCTAATGCACTCTCTCGTGCCCCTACAGTATATCCAGTTTGAAATGTGAAAAATTTTGTATTTGTCAATGCTCTGTCATTTTCGTCATTTGAGCTTCATTGTCTTGATGACATTAGCTCAAAAACACAATCTGATACCACCTCAAAGACTCTCAAATAGAGTATCCTAAAAGGATGGCCTGAAAATAAGTCTCTGATACCGCAGTCCCTTACACCCTATTTCAATTACAGAGATGTACTGTCAGTACAAGTTGGAATGATTCTTTGTGGTGAACGTATAGTCATTCCAATGAAATGAAACCGAAGGTACAGGATACAGTTAGAATAAAAGGACACAGACACTCAAGGGAAATCTTTCGTCAGATGTCTCTAGTGTTCCAATGACCAAACCATTCTCCAACCTTGGCGAATCAAAGACAGTAAAGGGCTGTCTTTGCTAGCAATAAGCAAAAGCATACAAAATTTACAAATCGAGTTGCCATATTTCAATTTTCTATCATTTTACGTCTCAAATATGCACTGCAAATGCAAAACACACGCACGTACACACACACACACACACACACACACATACACACACACATATATATATATATATATATATATATATATATATATATATATATATATATATATATATATATATATATATATTCAATTACTACTTTTTCGTAGGAGGGGCCAAGTAGACAGTACAGGGAAGGGCCGGGGGTGTGGGGGAGTCTCCTCTTCACCACCCCTTGCCCCGGCCGCGAAATTTTTTTTCCCAAACAGGTTTGCAGATTGGGGCGGGTCTTCATAGACAGACAGGATTATAAGGGTTACTCCTTTATTACGGCTGCGTTGAGATTTGATGGGTAACTAGCTCATTAAAGTTATGATCAGTAACTGCGTTCATAAAGAGCTGAAATGTTTATAGATAGCTAATAATAATAATAATAATAATAATAATAATAATAATAATAATAATAATGATAATATGATGATGATGAATACGATATATATATATATGATGATATATATATATATATATATATATATATATATATATATATATATATATATATATATATATATATATATATATATATATATATATATATATATATATATATATATATATATATATATATATATATATATATATATATATATATATATATATATATATATATATATATGTATATACATATATATATACATATATATATATATATATATATATATATATATATATATATATATATTTATTTATATATATGTATATATATATATATATATATATATATATATATATATATATATATATATATATATATATATATATATATATATATATATATATATATATATTTATTTATATATATGTATATATATACATATATATATATATATATATATATATATATATATATATATATATATATATATATATATATATATTTATTTATATACATATATATGTATATATATATATATTTATATATATTTATTTATATACACTGTATATATGTATATATATATCGATATTTATATATATTTATTTATATATACTGTATATATATATATATATATATATATTTATATATATATATATATATATATATATATATCATGATTGGCCTATGAAAACTAAATGTTACCGAATAACTTAATTTTCCAAACTTTCCTTGTGTTAACTACAATGTTCTTACCAGTTTCATAGTTCGATTCGTGCAAGTAGCCTACAACCTTTCTACAAGGTTGATTATTTACTATATATATATATATATATATATATATATATATATATATATATATATATATATATATATAATATATGTGTGTGTGTGTGTGTGTATACATATATATATATATATATATATATATATATATATATATATATATATATATATATATATATATATATTCAGATGCATAAGCAGGCAACTACACCACCACAAAAATTACCCATATTGCTTTCATCTTGAAGGAAGTGTATGACTAGAATCCCATTGAACGTTAAGTGTTGGCCTTTAAGTGGCGATGCTTACAGCTTCAGCTTTCATGAGCTGGCCTTCGTTCCTCTCCTTCTGAACAATGTGTGTTCCATCAAATCATTTTGTATGAGAGGGTTTCTCGTCGGAGATATCAATATACAGTAGGTCCTCGGGTTACGACGGTCCCGACTTACGCGGTTTCGCCGTTACGAACGCGCCCCATAAAAATATAAAAATAATATTAAGCGTCGTTCCGTCTTACACCGTTAGCGTCGTAAGCGACGTAAACAATTGCGAACTAGTTTCTAGCGCGCGGTGGATGAATACGCTTTGCGGTGGTTGTGGGCGAGGAAGACGGCGTCGCTCAGTTCCACTCATACGCCATTTTTGGTTGTGATTGCCTGTTCTTTCTCTCACGTGTTTGATCGTTTTTTTGAACTTTTTGCCCTTCATTATGGCTCCAAAGCGCAAGGCAGATTCTTCTGATGGTAGTGCATCGAAGAAAAGGAAGGCCATCACCATGGAAGTGAAATTAGACATTATTAAGCGGTCTAAAAACGGTGAAACGCCAACGAACATTGGCCGATCGCTTGGCCTTAGCCGTTCGACCGTGGCTACTATCCTTAAAGATAAGGAGCGCATTGTTGAACACGTAAAAGGATCTGCTCCAATGAAAGCAACAGTGATAACGAAACAGCGTAGTGGTTTAATTATCGAAATGGAAAGGTTATTAGTGCTTTGGTTGGAAGATCAAAATCAACGGCGTATTCCAGTGAGCTTAATGGTTATTCAAGAGAAGGCTAAAAGGTTGTTTGAAGCGTTGAAAAAAGAAAGGGGGGGAGAAAGTGAAAGTGAAGAGTTTTCGGCTAGTAGGGGTTGGTTTATGCGATTTAAGGCTCGGGCCAATTACCATAATCTTAAAGTGCAAGGTGAAGCTGCTAGTGGGGATGAGAAAGCAGCAAGTGAATTTCCTAAAGCGTTGGCTGAGATAATTAGGGAGGGGGGATATTCTGCTTATCAGGTGTTCATTGTTGCCCTGAGTAAGGAAACCGATTTGGAGATGGAGGTTGATGATGTTACGGAGCTGCTAGAATCTCATGGAGAGGAGTTATCTGCTGGGGACTTGATACAACTGGAGAAGCAGATCATAGAGGAAGAGGAAGAAGCCCCCACCCCAGACCCTAAGGCTTTCACAAGGCAGGGCTTGTCAAAAGGTTTTGCCGAGATACAACAAGCATTGGCAACTTTCGAGGCTCAAGATCCCAACATGGACAGGTTCACCAGGGTTTCCAGAGGTGTCATGGACTTACTGCAGTGTTATAAGGAGATTTTGGATGAGAAGAGGATCCTCTCTGTCCAGTCTAACCTAGAGCGGTATTTTAAGAAAGTAGAGAGAACTGCACCCTCTACATCAGCTGCCTCTACTACTCCAGATTTGCCTGCAACAGAGCCTCTACCATCAACCTCAGCTGCCTCTATTGCTACAGAGCCTCTGCCATCAACCTCAGCTGCCTCTGCTTCTCCAGCTTCTCCACCACCTCTTGTAGGCTCTTCACCTCCAGACTCGCCTGCCCCAGCTTCTCCAGCATCTTCTGTCTCACTTCCAGAGAATCCTGATTCACCTGCCCCAGTTTCTCCAGCATCTTCTGCACCTTCCTCTCCACAATAAACCAGTCTCTCCGTCCCTTGCAACATCCCTTCCAGTGTGCAAGCCAACCATAGGAATAAGGTAAGGAATTGTTCTCTTTTTTTTTTATTGATATTTACTTTAATTCATGTGGTAAGGAATTGTTTTCTTTTTTTTTATTGATATTTACTTTAATTCATGTGGTAAGGAATTGTTTTCTTTTTTTATTGATATTTACTTTAATTCATATGGTAAGGAATTGTTTTCTTTTTTTTATTGATATTTACTTTAATTCATGTGGTAAGGAATTGTTTTCTTTTTTTATTGATATTTATTTTAATTCATGTGGTAAGGAATTGTTTTCTTTTTTTTTATTGATATTTACTTTAATTCATGTGGTAAGGAATTGTTTTCTTTTTTTATTAATATTTACTTTAATTCATGTGGTAAGGAATTGTTTTCTTTTTTTATTGATATTTACTTTAATTCATGTGGTAAGGAATTGTTTTCTTTTTTTTTTATTGATATTTACTTTAATTCATGTGGTAAGGAATTGTTTTCTTTTTTTATTGATATTTACTTTAATTCATGTGGTAAGGAATTGTTTTCTTTTTTTTTATTGATATTTACTTTAATTCATGTGGTAAGGAATTGTTTTCTTTTTTTATTGATATTTACTTTAATTCATGTGGTAAGGAATTGTTTTATCTTTTTCTAATATTGTTTTTATGTCATTTGATACATTTTATTATAGTACAGTATACAGTAATACTTTACAGTACAGTACAGTACGTATATTTATGGTGTTCCGACTTACACGGAAATTCGGGTTACACCGCGTCTTAAGAACGGATCAGCGTCGTAACCCGAGGACCCCCTGTAATGTTCATTTATTGACCCCGATTTCTGTGGACCAGAAACCCTCTCATACGGAATGATTTGATGGAACAAACATTGTTCAGAAGGAGAGGAACTACGGCCAGCTCATAATAGATGGAGCTGTAAGCATCGCCATTTGAAGGCCAACACTTGACCATCAATGGGATTCTAATTATACGCTCCCTTCTACCAGAAAGCTATGTGTGTGTGAATAAGTCATATATATATATATATATATATATATATATATATATATATATAAATATAAACATAAAAATATATAAAAATTAATCAATTCATACATACCACTACCAAAGTGACATACATGAGGGTTTCGCTCTGACCAAAGAGCTCATCACGTGGGTTTTGCCCACATCCATTATTGCAGGCGTGGTTCCCACGATCCTTCTTCCTTCCCTCTTTTTTTTTATTTCCTTTTCATCTCAATTCATAATTCATCAGTAGTTCATAAATGTATTATGATAATTCATGACTTATATTTGAGTCGGAAGAATAAGGGCAACTATTTGAGATCAACTTCAGTTTTCTGGGCATTGAACTTACGGGTTTTTCCGCCGCGCCAGAGGTTGCCCTTCCTACTGAAATAGCATTCGGCCAACTTCCCTCACTACAGCTAGCCTATTAGGGGTCAGACATGACTTGTATTTGAGTTGGATTACTTAGAGAAGCAATTTGAAACCTACTTCAGCTTTCTGGGCATTGAACTTACGAGTTTTTCCGCCGCGCCAGAGGTTGCCCTTCCTACTGAAATAGCTTTCGGCCAACTTCCCTCACTACAGCTAGCCTATTGGGGGTCAGTCATGACTTGTATTTGAGTGGGATTACTTAGAGAAGCAATTTGAAACCTACTTCAGTTTTCTGGGCATTGAACTTACGGGTTTTTCCGCCGCGCCAGAGGTTGCCCTTCCTACTGAAACAGCTTTCGGCCAACTTCCCTCACTACAGCTAGCCTATTGTGGGTCAGTCATGACTTGTATTTGAGTTGGATTACTTAGAGAAGCAATTTGAAACCTACTTCAGTTTTCTGGGCATTGAACTTACGGGTTTTTCCGCCGCCCCAGAGGTTGCCCTTCCTACTGAAATAGCTTTCAGCCAACTTCCCTCACTAAAGCTAGCCTATTAGGGGTCAGTCATGACTTGTATTTGAGTTGAATTACTTAGAGAAGCAATTTGAAACCTACTTCAGTTTTCTGGGCATTGAACTTACGGGTTTTTACGCCGCGCCAGAGGTTGCCCTTCCTTCTGAAATAGTTTTCGGCCAACTTCCCTCACTCCAGCTAGCCTAATAGTAGTCAGTTGTGACTGATGATATTTGAAATTCAGTGGTGAAGCCAAGGGCCATTGTTTTGCCACGCGGTGAATCCAAGCGACATATTTAGGCCGGGCGGTGAAGCCAAGCAGGCCAGGCGGTGAAGCCAAGCGCCATTGTTGGGCCGGGCGGTAAAGCCAAGCGCCATTGTTGGGCCGGGCGGTAAAGCCAAGCGGGCCAGGCTGTGAAGCCAAGCGCCATTGTAAGCCGGGCGGTGAAGCCAAGCGCCATTGTAAGCCGGGTGGTGAAACCAAGCAGGCCAGGCGGTGAAGCCAAGCGCCATTGTTGGGCCGGGCGATGAAGCCAAGCGGGCCAGTCGGTGAAGCCAAGCGCCATTGTTTTGCTGGGCGGTAAAGCCAAGCGGGCCAGGTGGTGAAGCCAAGCGCCATTGTAAGCCGGGCAGTGAAGCCAAGTGGGCCAGGCGGTGAAGCCAAGCGCCATTGTAAGCCGGGCGGTGAAGCCAAGCGCCATTGTTGGGTCGGGCGGTAAAGCCAAGCGGGCCAGGCTGTGAAGCCAAGCTCCATTGTAAGCCGGGCGGTGAAGCCAAGCGGGCCAGGCGGTGAAGCCAAGCGCCATTGTAAGCCGGGCGGTGAAGCCAAGCGCCATTGTAAGCCGGGCGGTGAAGCCAAGCGCCATTGTAAGCCGGGCGGTGAAGCCAAGCGCCATTGTAAGCCGGGCGGTGAAGCCAAGCAGGCCAGGCGGTGAAGCCAAGCGCCATTGTTGGGTCGGGCAGTAAAGCCAAGCGGGCCAGGCTGTGAAGCCAAGCTCCATTGTAAGCCGGGCGGTGAAGCCAAGCGGGCCAGGCGGTGAAGCCAAGCGCCATTGTAAGCCGGGCGGTGAAGCCAAGCGGGCCAGGCGGTGAAGCCAAGCGCCATTGTAAGCCGGGCGGTGAAGCCAAGCGCCATTGTAAGCCGGGCGGTGAAGCCAAGCGCCATTGTAAGCCGGGCGGTGAAGCCAAGCAGGCCAGGCGGTGAAGCCAAGCAGGCCAGGCGGTGAAGCCAAGCGGCATTGTTGGGCCGGGCGATGAAGCCAAGTGGGCCAGGCGGTGAAGCCAAGCGCCATTGTTTTGCTGGGCGGTAAAGCCAAGCGGGCCAGGTGATGAAGCCAAGCGGGCCAGGTGATGAAGCCAAGCGCCATTGTAAGCCGGGCGGTAACGCCAAGCGCCATTGTAAGCTGGGCACTGAAGCCAAGCGGGCCAGGCGGTGAAACCAAGCGGGCCAGGCGGTGAAACCAAGCGCCATTGTTGGGCCGGGCGGTGAAGCCAAGCGGGCCAGGCGGTGAAGCCATGCGCCATTGTTTTGCTGGGCTGTAAAGCCAAGCGGGCCAGGTGGTGAAGTCAAGCGCCATTGTAAGCCGGGCAGTGAAGCCAAGCGGGCCTGGCAGTGACGCCAAGTGCCATTCTTTTACCGGGCGGTGAAGCCAAGCGCCATTGTATTATTATTATTATTATTATTATTACTATCCAAGCTACAACCCTAGTTGGAAAAGCAAGATGCTATAAGCCCAGGGGCTCCAACAGGGAAAAATAGCCCAGTGAGGAAAGGAAATAAGGAAATAAATAAATGAAGAGAACAAATTAACAATAAATCATTCTAAAAACAGTAACAACGTCAAAACAGACATATCATATATAAACTATTAACAGCATCAAAAACAAATATGTCATAAATAAACTATAAAATGACTCATGTCCGCCTGGTCAACAAAAAAGCATTTGCTCCAACTTTGAACTTTTGAAGTTCTACTGATTCAACCACCCGATTAGGAAGATCATTCCACAACTTGGTAACAGCTGGAATAAAACTTCTAGAGTACTGCGTAGTATTGAGCCTCGTGATGGAGAAGGCCTGGCTATTAGAATTAACTGCCTGCCTAGTATTACGAACAGGATAGAATTGTCCAGGGAGATCTGAATGTAAAGGATGGTCAGAGTTATTAAAAATCTTATGCAACATGCATAATGAACTAATTGAACGATGGTGCCAGAGATTAATATCTAGATCAGGAATAAGAAATTTAATAGACCGTAAGTTTTTATCCAACAAATTAAGATGAGAATCAGCAGCTGAAGACCAAACAGGAGAACAATACTCAAAACAAGGTAGAATGAAAGAATTAAAACACTTCTTCAGAATAGATTGATCACCGAAAATCTTGAAAGACTTTCTCAATAAGCCTATTTTTTGTGCAATTGAAGAAGACAGAGACCTTATATGTTTCTCAAAAGTAAATTTGCTGTCGAGAATCACACCTAAAATTTTGAAAGAGTCATACATATTTAAAGAAACATTATCAATACTGAGATCCGGATGTTGAGGAGCCACCGTCCTTGACCTACTTACAATCATACTTTGAGTTTTGTTAGGATTCAACTTCATACCCCATAATTTGCACCATGCACTAATTCTAGCTAAATCTCTATTAAGGGATTCACCAACCCTAGATCTACATTCAGGGGATGGAATTGATGCAAAGAGAGTAGCATCATCTGCATATACAACAAGCTTGTTTTCTAGGCCAAACCACATGTCATGTGTATATAGTATGAAAAGTAATGGGCCAAGAACACTACCCTGTGGAACACCGGATATCACATTCCTATAATCACTATGGTGCCCATCAACAACAACTCTTTGAGATCTATTACTTAAAAAATCAATAATAATGCTAAGAAACAACCCACCCACTCCCAACTGTTTCAGTTTGAAAACAAGGGCCTCATGATTAACACGGTCAAAGGCAGCACTAAAATCAAGGCCAATCATACGAACTTCCCGACCACAATCAAGGGATTTCTGTACAGCATTGGAGATTGTAAGAAGGGCATCACATGCTCCAAGGCCTTTACGAAAACCAAATTGCAAACTAGGGAGTAGATGATTACCTTCAGCAAACCTATGAAGACGTTTTGCCAGAAGACGTTCAAAAACTTTAGATAATATGGGAGTTATGGAAATTGGGCGGTAATCAGTGGGACTTGAGCTACCACAAACGCATTTACATAGAGGAGTAACATTACCTATTCTCCAACTAGTGCTAAAAGCTCCTCTTCTTGCTAACTTGCGCAAAATAACAGATAACTTTGGAGCTAAGAAATCTGCTGTCTTTATAAAAAACAAAGGAAAAATACCATTTGGGTCTACACCTCCATAAGCATCAAGGTCCATCAACAGAGCTTTAATCTCACGAGATCGAAAAGCTAAACTAGTTAGTTTAGCCTCAGGAAAACAGGAATGAGGAAGTTCAAGTTTTTCATTACTCTGTTTACTGTCAAAAATATCAGCCAAAAGGGTTGCCTTTTCCTTTGGACAGTGAGTGACTGAGCCATCTGGTTTAAGTAAAGGAGGAACTGTTGCATCTACACCAAAGAGTGCAGATTTAAGGATAGACCACCATTTTTGTTCCTGGATTGTACCAGAAAGTGTTTCTTTTATGGTTAAGTTGTACTCCTTTTCAGTTGAGGCATAAACTCTCTGAGCAAAAGCTCGAAGCTGAGTATAGTTGTTCCAGGTCAAATCTGATCTGTTCCCCTTCCAAAGATGATAGGCCTCCTGTTTCTCCAAATAAGCACGTCTACAATCATCATTGAACCACGGTTTGTCCTTCACTCGGTACCTTAGCACACGAGAAGGGATACGCCTATCAATTATGTTGACTAGATTCTCATTCAAAGGGACAACAGGATCTACACTATTATATAATTGTGACCAATTCAAGCACAAAAGATCATGTAAAATCCCATTCCAGTCTGCTTGGGATTTCATATAAATTTTACAAGAATATGATATATCAGGGACAGGCTGCTCAGTCTTCACTAACAATGAAATCAAGGCATGATCAGATGTCCCGACTGGAGAACCAACCTTACTAGTTATAACGCCAGGGGAGTCAGTGTATACGAGGTCCAAGCAATTACCAGACCTGTGAGTAGCTTCATTTATGATTTGGTCACAGCCTGATTCAGAGGCAAAGTCTAAAGCTCTTAAGCCATGGCGATCGGTAGGAGAGATGGAATTTAACCACTCCCTATGGTAAGCATTAAAATCACCAACAAAGACAAAAGAAGCCTTTCTATCATCTTCTTGTATCTTAGCCATAATGGTAAGAAGACAATCGAAATAGAATCATCTATGTCTGGATTCCGGTAGATCGAACACAAATAAAAGTTGTTATGCCTGCCACAAACTTTTATTACCTGAATCTCATGACATCCACATTGATAGCAGGACTTATGAGAAGCAGGGTACTCGGTCCTAATATACACCGCCATTCCCCTGGCCCTAGGGATGGCATCACGTTTCAACATTATTGGCTTCTTAAAACCAGTTATAAGGAGCTCAGATGAGTGCCTCATATTAGAAACCAAAGTTTCTGAGCACAAAAGAATATCATACTGTCTGGACGCAACTGTAAGGTCTTGGATATTTGCATGAAGACCACGAATATTGCAATACAGAAGACGACATTGACGAAATCTAGGACGTACTGGTCCCGGATTTCGCTCAATGTCTCCAGACAGCATAAGAATTAATAGAAATAAAAAAGAGACAGCATACTTAAAAACTAGATTAACAAGAATTATAACAAAAACAATACGTACAGAATTATAAACAAAGTGATTGATGATACCCATAGACTATAGTAAAAAGTCGGAAAAACTGGTCAACATGGAGGAGCCGATACACCATGCAAGGCTAAATACCCTCCAGGATAGCCACTTCAACTGAAGGGAGGACAGTAAGGATGGTTTTGAGAAGAAAAATAATCAGAAAAAGGAAAAGACAACCTCTTGATAAACCACCAGGCATCCATGGCCCTTCTATTAAGCCTGCCCAACACACCATTTCAAAAAAACAAGAGGAAGAAAAAAAAATAAGATAGAATAGTGTGCCTGAGTGTACCCTCAAGCAAGAGAACTCCAACCCAAGACAGTGGAAGACCATGGTACAGAGGCTATGGCACTACCCAAGACTAGAGAACAGTGGTTTAATTTTGGAGTGTCCTTCTCCTAGAAGAGCTGCTTACCACAGCTAAAGAGTCTCTTCTACCCTTACCAAGAGGAAAGTACACTGAACAAATTGCAGTACAGTAATTAACCCCTTGGGTGAAGATGTGTTAAGTATCTCATTGTTGTCAGATGTATGAGGAAAGACGAGAATATGTAAAGAATAGGCCAAACTATTCTGTGTAAGTGTAGGCAAAGAAAAAATAAGCCGTGACCAGAGAGAGGGATCCAATGCATTACTGTCTGGCCAGTCAAAGGATCCAATACCTCTCTAGTGGTAGTATCTCAACGGGCGGCTGGTGCCCTGGCCAACATACTACCTACAAAATAAGCCCGGTGTTGAAGCCAAGCACCATTGTTTTGCCGGACGGTGAAGCCAAGCGGGCCAGGTGGTGAAGCCAAGCGGGCCAGGTGGTGAAGCCAAGCACCATTGTTTTGCCGGGCGTTGAAGCCAACCGGGCCAGGCAGTGAAACCAAGCGCCATTGTAAGCCGGGTATTGAAGCCAAGCGGGCCAGGCGGTGAAGCCAAGCACCATTGTTGGGTTGGGCTGTGAAGCCAAGCGCCATTGTAGGCCAGGCGGTGAAGCCAAGCACCATTGTTGGGCCGGGGTTGAAGCCAAGCGTCATGTTTGGGCTGGGCGGTTAAGACAAGTGGTCCGTGCGGTGAAGCCAAACGGGCCAGGCAGTGAAGCCAAGCGCCATTGTAGGCGAGGCAGTGAAGCCAAGCTGGCCAGGTGGTGAAGCCAAGCGTCATTTTCCCCACCCAAACAGGATGTGCTCATTCATCATTATACAGATGTTCTTCACCTGCATAGCCAGTCCTTAAGCCTAGGAAAAAAAAAAAAACCTTGAGCCTTAAAAAAAAAAAAGAGAAAAAAATCAATTTACCAATCCTAAGCGCTATTGTTGGGCCAGGCGGTGAAGCCAAGCGGACCAGGCGATGAAGCCAAGCGCCATTGTTGTGCCGGGCGATGAAGCCAAGCGGGCCAGGGAATGAAGCAAGCGCCATTGTTGTGCCGGGCGATGAAGCCATGCGGGCCAGGCGCTGAAGCCAAGCGTCATTGTTGGGCCGGGCAGTGAAGCCAAGTGGTCCAGGTGGTGAAGCCAAGTGCCATTTTAGGCCAGGCGGTGAAGCCAAGTGCCATTGTAGGCTGGGCGGTGAAGCCAAGCGCCATTGAAGGCCGGGTGGTGAAGCCAAGCGTCATTGTTGGGCTGGTCGGCGAAGCCAAGTGGGCAGTGCAGTGGAGCCACGCGTCAATTTTTGGCCATTTGGTGAAGCCAAGAGTCATTTTACCCACTCAAACAAGACTCGCTCATTCATCATTACCAGAGTTTTTTCACCTGCTTACCCAGTCCTTAAGCCTAAAAAAGAACCATAAACCTAAAAAAAATACCTTAAGCCTAAAAAAAAAGGAAAAAAATCAATTTATCAATCCTAAGTGATATTGTTGGGCCATGCTGTGAAGCCAAGCGGGTCAGGCGATGAAGCCAAGCGCCATTGTTGTGCCAGGCGATGAAGCCAAGCGCCGTTGTTGTGCCGGGCGATGAAGCCAAGCGGGCCAGGCGGTGAAGCCAAGCGCCATTGTTGGGCCGGGCAGTGAAGCCAAACGGGCCAGGTGGTGAAGCCAAGCGCCATATTAGGCCAGGCGGTGAAGCCAAGTGCCATTGTAGGCCGGGCGGTGAAGCCAAGCGGGCCAGGCGATGAAGCCAAGCGCCATTGTTGTGCTGGGCGATGAAGCCAAGCGGGCCTTGCGGTGAAGCCTAGCGCCATTGTTGTGCCGGGCTGTGAAGCCAAGCAGGCCAGGTGGTGAAGCCAAGCTCCATTTTAGGCCAGGCTGTGAAGCCAAGTGCCATTTTAGGCCAGGTGGTGAAGTCAAGTGCCATTTTAGGCCGGGCGGTGAAGCCAAGCGTCATTTTACCCACTCAAACAAGACACGCTCATTCAGGGTTTTTTCACCTGCATAGCCAGTCTTTAAGCCTAAAAAAGAACCTTAAACCTGAAAAAAAACCTTAAGCCTAAAAAAAAAAACCTTAAGCCTAAAAAAAAACCTTAAGCCTTAAAAAAACAAGCCTTAAAAAATCCTTAAGCCTAAAAAAACGTTAAGCCTAAAAAAAACCTTAACCCTAAAAAAACCTTAAACCTAAAAAAAAAACCTTAAGCCTAAAAGAAAAACCTGAAGCCTAAAAAAAAAAAAAAAATGAAGAATTTTGTGAGGGCATCAGCTCACCAATTGTAAGGACCTGCTCCGAAGAGGCGCAGCTTCCTTCACTAGCTGATTATCTTGGTCCAACCTGTAAGGACAAGACTGCCTACTAGAAGAAGCCTAGCTCGTTCCCTCTGCAGAGCCGGTCTTCTAGATTATTTCCCCAGACCCACCCGAAGGTTGATATCCGAAAGAATAGATCTAGATATCCGACCATTTGTACACTTGACAAACGGCTTGTACTCGTTCATCAAGGTACAGAGCATACTAGAATCAGCGGGGTTTCTTCCCTCAGTAGGCCATTGTCATCCAGGTTATTCCAAGAGTTGTAATTCAAGCTGGATAGTTAAGCCTTGCATCCGCCAAGCTGGTCAGTCCTTCCAAGTATCCTCCCTCTAGCTGTCTGTCAGTCAGTCAGTCCATAGATCCCGGTGGGGGGGAGGGGATCTCCTTCCTGTGGATGTGGTATCTCGAACTTGTCCTGATTGGATTGAGCACAATTATCTGAAGGTTTGGTCCTGGCAAAACTCGGCTGAATCTCCTTCCCCTCACAAAATAAACTGAAATTAAACTTTTATTGTTTTTTTTTCTTTTTATTGGGGGGTTTTCATTTTTTTATTTTTTTTATTTTTTTTTCCATTTTTTATTTTTTTTTGTTTTTTATTTTTTTTTTTATCTTTTTTTTTTTTTTTTTTCATTTTTTTATCCATTTGCTGATCGAAGTATTTAAGTACCAGTGAGACTCCTCAGAAGCCATTCGATATGATCAGCTGCTAGTTGAACCTGCTTAATGGTACCACTGATGGTGATTAAATTACTATATTCGTGCCTTCTTGGCATATCTATTAAGCTGACTCCACTCTGCCGGGTGATTTCCATCAGCGTCCTTCCTTCCACTCCATATATCGCTCTGTGGAACTTCCTCTGGACATTCAAGTCAACAGACACGTACCCGTTGAGGCCATAGTCCCTTGTGGTGGTGGCTCTAACCTTTTCACCTTGGAAGGTGATGTGACTACTGTGGAATGAGGAGATGACCCTTTTGAGCTTCTCGGGTTCCAGGTCAAATACGATAGGTTTTCTTGTAGTTCTCTTTGCAATCTTTCCTTCCTTTTTCTTCTCCTCCTCCTCCTTCTCCTCCTTCTCCTCGTCCCTGGAAGTTTCCTTTTGGAGCTTCTGCTCTTCCTGGCAGTTGTTGGTGTCACGCAGAGCACCTTTCTCAGCCTTCGTCCGTTGGCATCCTGGTCCTCTGCCTCGAC
>NC_090725.1:154766667-154771667 GCF_036898095.1 Palaemon carinicauda | reverse complement strand
CTCCTCACTTCCTCTATTGTAATCTCTCTCTCATTCTCATCTCCCATCACTGGCACCTCAACACCTGGAACAGCAATTATATCTGCCTCCCTATTATCCTCAACATTCAGCAAACTTTCAAAATATTCCGCCCACCTTTTCCTTGCTTCTTCTCCTTTTAACAACCTTCCATTTCCATCTTTCACTGTCTCTTCAATTCTTGCGCCAGCCTTCCTTACTCTCTTCACTTCTTTCCAAAACTTCTTCTTATTCTCTTCATATGACTGACCCAATCCCTGACCCCACCTCAGGTCAGCTGCCCTCTTTGCCTCACGTACCTTGCGCTTTACTTCCACATTTTTCTCTCTATATTTTTCATACTTCTCTATACTATTATTCTTTATTATTATTATTATTAAGCTATCTATAAACATTTCAGCTCTTTATGAACGCAGTTACTTATCATTACTTTAATAAGTTATTTACCCATCAAATCTCAACGCAGCCGTAATAAAGGAGTTACCCTTATAATCTGTTTTCTGCCTACGAAGCCCCGCCCCAATCTGTAAACCTGTTTGGGGCGGGCTTCGTGCTCAGAAGACAGATTATAAGGGTAAAAGGGACCCTGACACTTGCACGAATTTGTGGCACGCATTGTCACGACTCGATTCGTGAACTGGCGTGAACGATGCGTGAACTGGAGTGAACGCGTCGTGAACTTGTCGTGACAGTCGTGGCAGTCATGGCGAGAATTTTGAAATGTTCAAAATTTGTGTCACGACAAAATTTTTGTGAACTATGCGCGAACTGTACGTGAACGCATCGTGAACAGTGCGGGACGATGCGGGAGGATGTGTGCCAGTGCGTCGCAATGCGTGCCATACCACAACTGCCACGCACAATTCACGTCGAGTTCACGACTAATTGACGACATGTTCACGAATATGAGCGCGTCGCAGCGTGGCTGTGCCTTCCCACTGAAATGGTCACGCATTGATGGCACGACCAGTTCACGACTAGTTTACGCACTTCACGACCAGTTCACGCCAGTTCCCGACCACTTCACGCCGGTTCACGACCAGTTCACGCCGGTTCACGACCAGTTCACGCCAGATCACGACGAGTTCACGCTAGTTTACGACTATTCCGCCACAGTGGCGCTCGCATGGGTTTTGGGGGGTATATATAGAGCTTCGAGGACACTGCTCGCCATTCCAGAGCTCGCCAGCGAAGAGACAACATGCCAAAAAGTAGACTGACAAAAGGAAGGGGAAGAAGGCTAGAAGTCAACATGCTGGAGGCGGAGACTGCTGATCGAGATAATTCTCCTCACTCATCAATATCAAGTCTTGATTTCGTGATCCCGGAGACACAGCAGGATACAAGCCAGAGTCAGGCATCCAGTGAGGACGAGATGAAGCAGAAGAAGTGGGTTCGGATGTCGAAGAAAGAAATCCCTGACTACCACTGGACAGAAGAGGCAGAGACTGTGTTGGCCGACCTTGTGAAGGAGAACCCCATGCTGTTTGACAAGAAGCACAAAGAGTGGATCAACGTGGTAGCCAAGAACAGCCGGTGGGACGAACTTGGAAAGCAGCTGGAGCCTCCTGCCACTGGTGCCTAATGCAAGAAGCGTTACGAGAACTTGAGGACCAGGGTGGGGAAGATTATGAAGTAGGAGAAGAAGAGTGGAGCTGGCCAGGCCCAAAGAAGTGCCCGTGAGGACCACATCATGGAAACGTGGGCTTTCCTCAAACAACACATTGTCCGGGGAGAGACAGTCTCCAGTGAGCAGTTTCCTGGCTCAGAATCAGGTGCAGTGATGGTCAGGTTCCCACAGCCAAGCATCTACCAGCACCTGGAAGGACAAGGGCAAGGGGAAGCGGTCGACCCCAACAACAATAGACACTACACCTAGTGACACCTGGGTGTCCGACAAGGACTTCAGTACTGTAGTGAAAAATGTGAGAATCTAAATGTCTACATGTAGATTGTATTCCAGTTTCATCCATTGTTTTTGACATAGAATGTGCAATCTTTTACATTAAAATGCTGTACTAAATTGTTACAATGTTTGTATGTTTCAGATCATGTCCAAAGCAGAATCCATGGTGACCTCGTTCACCGGCCAGCACAAGATAGTTCACGATTTTGCGTGCCTGCTGGAAGGCCACAGGCATGCCATCCCAGAGGACTACTGGCATGAGTTCCAGATAGAGTGCCTCAACCTTGTACACTGCTATAGGCAGCGGTGTCAGGTCTTCCAGCAGCCACATCAACAACCAATGATGATGACCTGGCCAGCCCCACAGCAGCAGCAACCTTGGCAGCCCCCTCAGCAGCAGCAGTTCTGGCATCCACCTCAACCAGCACCATTGCAGGCACAGCCAGAGCAGCAGCAGCAGCATCGTCCAGCCAGTCGTAACTAGATGCCCCCCCAGTCACCACAGTATTCAGGCCAGTCTTCCTGGCCCCGTAACACGGAGTGGCAACCAGGGACGAAACCTCCACCGTCAGCCACCCTTGTCCAGGGTCCTTCACCATCAACCTCATTATCGTCACCCACCCTTGTCCAGGCTCCTTCACCAACACCTTCATTGTCGTCGCTGTCATCCACATTCAAGACACCTCTGACACCACTCAGCTTCCCTGTCCTGACCCCGGGGTCCCTCGAGAGCAACCTAGAAGAGGCCATGTCACCCTCACCCCTCTACACCTCCAAGTAACTCAACACCCCACCAGTCCAGCAGGCATCCCCACGCAGCGGTACCACAACCACCAAGGACAAGGACACTGACTGATGAGACACTTGTAAATATTTGTAAATAATTGGACTGTGATACTTGTACATATTTGATGTTTGCTGTTTTAATGTAAATAAAATATTTTTTTATTTCAAAACACTTATTTTTCTCTATTACCTTAAAATAAAAAGAAAGAAAATGGGAACGAAAAAATAATAAAAAAGAAAGAAAAATAAACCAAAAAATTTCTGATGTTTGCTGATTTAATGTAATTAAAATGATTTCTTATTTCAAAACATTTCTATAACCTTAAAATAAAGAGAAAAAAAATGGAAACGAAAAAATAATAAAAAGGAAAGAAAAATAAACCAAAAAAATTTTTATGTTTGCTGTTTTAATGTAAATAAAATGATTTCTTATTTCAACACACTTATTTTTCTCTATTACCTTAAAATAAAGAGAAAGAAAATGGAAACGAACAAATGATAAAAAGGAAATAAAAATCAACCAAAAATTTTTTGATGTTTGCTGTTTTAATATAAATAAAAATGCTTTCTTATTTCAAAACACTTATTTTTCTGTATAACCTTTAAATAAAGTGAAAAAACGGAAACGAAAAAAAAAAACACTAAATAAAAAGGAAAGAAAAATAAACCAAAAAATAAAGGGACAAAAAAATACCACCAAGGACACTGACTGAGATGAGATGAGACACTTGTAAATATTTGTAAATAATTGGAATGTAATACTTGTACATATTTGATGTCTGCTGTTTATATGTAAATAAAATGCTTTCTTATCTAAAAAAAAATAAAGGGCAATAAAAAATACACACGAAAAAGATACGTTTCTTTTATTTAAAAAAATGGAACAACTATGCAGCTCATTGAGGTACTACAATTTTTTCTTGCCAAGTGACAGCACCAGCAGGGGACATGTAGTAATGTGAAAGGTAGTCTCGCTGATCCTTTGCATCCTTCTGGATATGATAGCCGGTTAGAGGCACCAGCCCCTGCAGGTGTTGCTCAGTCCTCCATCCACCAGGGATCAGAGCATGTATGTTCGGATCTTCGTAGTCCACTTCTGACAAAGCGCATGGGTATCTGATGAGGACGAGGTTGTGCAGGACACAGGCACACATGGTGAACAGGTTGATGGTGTCGGGGTTCTGCTGCATCGTCGTCAAGAAGCAACGGAACCTTTGACTTAAAATTCCAAAGGCATTCTCCACGACACGTCGGGCACGAGACAACCTGTAGCTATATATGCGTTCTCGTAGGACTTGTGACCGATGGGAGAATAGTTTCATCATCCAGGTTCGGAGAGCAAAGGCGTCATCCCCTACGAAGTGATAGGGCACTGGGTGGCCATCATTAGGGAGTGGTTCTGGTTGAGGCACTCCAGCTCTGTTGTCTTCTACAGCATCATGCAGAGAACAGTTGCTCCATGTTCCTCTATCCGACGTACCACCCTCTGCCCCAACATCCACATAGAGGAACTTGTAGGTAGCATCTGCCACTTCCATCAGTACAATGCTGTGGAAGCCCTTGTAATTGTAGTAGTAAGAGCCAGCATCGCATAGCTTCTTTATGGCGATGTGCTTTCCGTCCACAGCCCCCAGGCAGTTGTGGTAATTCCATCTGGAGCTGAACCTGGCAGCAACTTCCTTCCAGTCCTCTTCAGTTTTGGGGCAGCGCAGCACTTCGTCCTTGTAGACCGCGATAACGGCTTTACACACCTCGGGTATGAACTTGCAGATGGTACTTGCTTCAACCCTGAAGCTGTACTGCAGACTTTGATAGGAATTTCCATTGGCTAAAAAGTGGAGGGTGACAGCAAGCTTGGGTTCAACTTGAAGCGGTTCCCTCATGAAGGCGGACTGCTTCTGGAGGTGTGGGGTTAACTTGTCAACCATCTCTTGAAACAGGTCAGGTGTGATTCTGAGGTAATTTTTGTAGCCCCTTTGATCTTCCTTGTGGAGTTCAGTCAATAGACTGTCATACTGTCCAAACTCGTGCCTTCTGGTTAACCATTCCCTGACCCCCACTTTCCTTTGTATCTTTCTTCGAGGTGGGGTTGCCTTTTGTTTCTCTTTTTCTTCTGCCAGCCTTTTCTGGTGCTCTCCAACAAAGGCTAGAGCAGCTGCCAGGTATAGGTATCTTCTCCTCTTTGCAATGGTGTCTCTGACAGTAAGCATTGTTGTCTCTTCCGAAACCAATCCAAGAATGTCCTCGGGTTGGAGAAGCCCCGTTTTTATATGGCGTGGCCAAGTCGGGA
>NC_090725.1:154749167-154761667 GCF_036898095.1 Palaemon carinicauda | reverse complement strand
CCTGTCCTTTGACCATTTGAGATTAGCCACTGGCATAGGAGGCCACCCGCTAATGCATAAAACTTAAATCCTTACCTTTTTCTAAATCCTTAGTCTCGGACAATATTTACCGCCCGTAAATTTTTATCTGGTAAGAGACCATGAGACATTAGTAATAATCCCTCCAATCTCCTTGAGCAAAAGTTTACTTCAGTGGTTTTCCTTTGTGAGCAGCTTATCCTTTCTGTGACAGTTACACTTCCCTGGTCTGAATTTCTAACTTATAATTCTAAAATCTTAAGACCTCCTCTCTTTCTTGGCATTGTCTACCAATCATGAGTCCTCATTTTAGACGGGACGTACTTTTGTTCACCATGACCCCAATCATGAGTCCTCAATTTAGACAGGACGTAATTTTGTTCACCATGACCAATGAGTGCCTCCTTGGGTGGGCCTCCCAGTTTCATTCCACCCAAGATGCCCGTCCCCCCTCGTTACTGCCACACCGAGAACAACTACAGCCATCTAAGCAGAACGACTACAACCACCATACCAAAAAGTGCAAGAAAGTCGCCCTAATTACTGAACAGAGAACAGCTACAGTCTACTAACAAGAACCACCACGTCCAGAGCCCTACAACTAAAAGAAGAAACCAAACCAGCTAAATTTATAGTGTTAAATGGCCGTGTGGTAGACTAAATTTGTTTAATAAAATACCTGTATGTGCTTAAAGGTACCAAGTTGATAAGTTATCCATTCCTGCAACTTTACTTGTTCTTGTTAAAGCATTGTATCCAAGAATAATTGAATCAAACAAATTAATATTCTAGTGCATATCTTTACCCTAATGGACCTGATAGCTCTTCGTGGACCTTCCCCCTCTCCACCGTCATATCTGCAGTTATTCAGATGCTGGTCCTTCGATAAACCACTTTTACTGATCCATCGAAGTTAGAGGACCAAGGCTGTGCATGTTAGAAGACACACGGCGTTAAACGGGTTGTTGTGTTTAGTGGCCCCCTTTTGATAGCGCGGTAAAAAGTGACCCCCTTTCTATTGGTCCTTAAGTGCTATTTCTCAAGGACGTGGTGCCGTTCAATTCCGCTACGCTGGTCTTAGCATTGATGTAGAGGGGGTTTTGGGCGATGATCATATGTATATATGGTCAGTCAGTAGGGCGTTGTCCAGTTTGCCAGGGCAATGTCATTGTCCATTGCCTCTGCCATTCAGGTGTGGTCTTTGAAAAAAACAAAAAAACAATGAAGACGTTACCTTACACACTTGAATTTTCCTGCCCCCCATTTTTAAGGGACCTGATTGTTCTCTAAAAAAGAACAGTCTGAAAAGGAGAAATATCCCCTGGGTTAAGAGTAGTAAGTTCACCAGGAGAGAAATCCAATGAGACAAAGGAGGAAAGAGAGCTGCCTACTCCCTAAAATGAAGCTCCACACATTTGTACAACTGGGCCATAGCGGAGGACATGTGCGTCTTCATATGTGCCTGTCCCTTCCATGTATGTATATTCCTAGGTATGAGTTGAAAATTAGCTAGTAAAAATAACTTGGGAGAACCACAAGCATAATTAGGATGTCTTCCTGTAGAGAAGTCGAATTAGATAAGATTGAAACCGAGATTATAGGTCAGTGCATTAGACACTCAAATTGCCAGTGTTTTGCCGAGATTATCAAAAGATTAGAATAGTACTTGGTGAAGCAACTCTATTTGATCCTTATTTGTTCCAGATGCTGGAGACCTCGGCTATTAATTTACATGCGTTGCTCAATTAAAAATGTTTGAGCCATTTTGTCACCTATATTAGTAGCAACCTAAATCGTCTAGTTTGTACAGTATAACACAATAAAGTTAGAGTTATCATTACAAGTTTTACAGCTTCATTAGCTTTCATTTGTTATAATTTTAACATTCAACCTTGAAATCGCTATACAAATACTAATATGAGTGATTGCCCTAACGAAATAGATATATTGAGCTGAATTATACGTGAAGAAACGAGGAGCAGGCTAAAACTATCAATACAAAATTTTTTATATACATAAGTTATAGATGATATAGTGCATGTCACAGGTACACTATAAGCATTTACTTGAGGGTGTTTGCCGTGTAATAATTTATTCTGACACGCGTAGTTTAAGGAAAGAACCATTGTACGCCGGTGAAAGGCTTTTGATTTGCGTTCCTACGCAGTGATGTCACAACCATCGCGTACAGTATTGTCTATGAGTTTCTTCACACCCTGAGGATAAAGGAAGAAAGAAAGGAAAGAGGGGCTAGTTCTGGCAAATGTAATTCAACTACTTGTTTGTACGTGCGAGAAAAATCTACTGAATGAATGAAGAGTGAAGTCACTCTTCACATCAACGTCTATTTAAAGTTAACAAAACGCTGTTAGCGTTAATTAAAATCAATCCAGTGCAAGTTATGTATGAATATGATTGTAGGAAAACTGAACACACAGGCAATGCCTCATGGAAACGTTAAGATAAGTAAACGAGCAGTGTTAACTTTAAATGTACGATGGAAAGGTAATTGAGGGATTAAAATACAATACTTCCCACCCAAAGGGTAAGGATAGAACAATCAAAACATGAGCCAATAACAGTTGAGTCCAACAACAAGTCCGGGCAATGAGAAATTCAAAATTATGGGGGCGAATCCCAATCCCGGTCTGGCATCCAACGCTTTACATGAAATGTTTTTGCAAAGAAAGTGACTGGTGTGGGGAATATTTTGCATTCAACAAGAGAGAAAGGGAGAAAAGCTACTTCCTTCTCGGCGTTAAAATGTGAACAAGTATCTGACAGTAGTTTCAATGATAAAAAGAGACAAACTAGGTCTATGGGGACATCCTAATTCTGGCTGCGAGAGTCTTGGATGTAGTCTTGAAGGGAAACGTTGGAAAGTGAGGCATTGACAGTACACTATAACAAAGCTCTACTCTGTTTCAGCACGAGCTGAAGGATGTCAGGGGGATTATAGCAACATGTAGTAGGTAGGTAGGTAGTAGGTAGTAGGTAGTAGGTTGGCCAGAGCACCAGCCACCCATTGAGATACTACCGCTAGAGAGTTATGGGGTCTTTTGACTGGCCAAACAGTACTACATTGGATCCTTCTTTCTGGTTATGGTTCACTTTCCCTTTGCCTGCACATACACCGAATAGTCTGGCCTATTCTTTACATATTCTCCTCTGTCCTCTGACAACACTGAGATTACTAAAAAATTCTTCTTCACCAAAGGGGTTAACTACTGCACTGTGATTGTTCAGTGGCTACTTTCCTCTTGGTAAGGGTAGAAGAGACTCTCTAGCAATGGTAAGCAGCTCTTCTAGGAGAAGGACACTCCAAAATCAAACCATTGTTTTCTAGTCTTGGGTAGTGCCATAACCTCTGTACCATGGTCTTCCACTATCTTGGGTTAGAGTTCTCTTGCTTGAGGGTACACTCGGGCACACTATTCTATCTAATTTCTCTCTCTCTGGTTTTGTTAAAGTTTTTATAGTTTACTGTATAAAGGAAACATTTATTTTAACATTAATCTTAAAATATTTTTTTTCCTTGTTTCCTTTCCTCACTGGGCTAATTTCCCTGTTGGAGCCCCTGGGCTTATATTATTCTGCTTTTCCAACTAGGGTTGTAGCTTAGTAATCAACAATAATAATAATAACAATAATAATGTGAGAACTTATCAAGGCGAAAATTAAATTTCCGCTTTGAAGTTAAAGTTAGGGATTGACCAAAAAAATGATGCTGAACAACTTGGCAAAAGAAATATAAACTTAAAGTTGCACCATATACAACTGAATCAAAATAAGAAATTACAACGTTCATTGTACCGTAAGGGACCCTGACACTGGCACGAATTTGTGGCACGCATTATCACGACTTTTGTCGTGAACTGGCGTGAACGATGCGTGAACTGGAGTGAACGTGTCGTGACAGTCGTGGCAGTCGTGGCGAGAATTTTGAAATGTTCAAAATTTGTGTCACGACAAAATTGTTGTGAACGATGCGCGAACTGTTCTTGAACGTGTCGTGAACAGTGCGGGAGGATGCAGGAGGATGCGTGCCAGTGCGTGCTAATGCGTGCCATGCCACGACTGCCACGCACAGTTCACGACGCGTTCACTCCAGTTCACGCATCGTTCACGCCAGTTCACGACATGTTCACGAATATGAGCGCGTCGCAGTGTGGCTGTGCATTTCCACTGACATGGTCACGCATTGATGGCACGACCAGTTCACGCACTGGCATGTATCCTCCCGCATCGTCCCGCACTGCTCACGACAAGTTCACGCCAGTTCCCGACCACTTCCCGCCAGTTCACGACCAGTTCACGCCGGTTCACGACTAGTTCACGCCAGATCCTGACGAGTTCACGCTAGTTCACGCCTACTCCGCCACAGTGGCGCTCGCGTGGGATTTGGGGTGTATATATAGAGCTTCGAGGACACTGCTCGCCATTCCAGAGCTCGCCAGCGAAGAGACAACATGCCAAAGAAGTAGACTGACAAAAGGAAGGGGGAGAAGAATAGAAATCAACATGGTAGAGGCAGAGACCACTGATCGAGATAATTCTCCTCACTCATCAATATCAAGTCTCGATTTCGTGATCCCGGAGACACAGCAGGATACAAGCCAGAGTCAGGCATCCAGTGAGGACGAAATGAAGCAGAAGAAGCGGGTTCGGATGTCGAAGAAAGAAATCCCTGACTACCGCTGGACAGAAGAGGCGGAGACTGTGTTGGCCGACCTTGTGAAGGAGAACCCCATGCTGTTTGACAAGAAGCACAAAGAGTGGATCAACGCGGTAGCCAAGAACAGCCGCTGGGACGAACTTGGAAAGCAGCTGGATCCTCCTGCCACTGGTGCCCAGTGCAAGAAGCGTTACGAGAACTTGAGGACCAGGGTGGGGAAGATTATGAAGAAGGAGAAGAAGAGTGGAGCTGGCCAGGCCCAAAGGAGTGGCCGTGAGGAGCACATCATGGCAACGTAGGCTTTCCTCATACAACACATCGTCCGGGGAGAGACAGTCTCCAGTGAGTAGTTTCCTGGATCAGAAGCAGGTGCAGTGACGGTCAGCGACGGAGACGATGAAGAAGTGATGTCCACAGGTTCCCACAGTCAAGCATCTACCAGCACCTGGAAGGACAAGGGCAAGGGGAAGCGGTCCACCCCAACAACACTAGACACCACACCCAGCGACAACTGGGTGTCCGACAAGGACTTCAGTACTGTATTGAAGAATGTGAGAATCCAAATGTCTACAGGTAGATTGTATTCCAGTTTCATCCATTGTTTTTGACATAGAATGTGCAATCTGTTGCAGTAAAATGCTGTACTAAATTGTTACAATGTTTGTATGTTTCAGATCATGTCGAAAGCAGAATCCTTGGCGACCTCGTTCAGCGGCCAGCACAAGATTGTTCACGATTTTGCGTGCCTGCTGGAAGGCCACATGCGTGCCATCCCAGAGGACTACTGGCATGAGTTCCAGATTGAGTGCCTCAACCTTGTACACCGCTACAGGCAGCGGCATCAGGTCTTCCAGCAGCCCCAGCAACAACCAGTCGTGACCTGGGCAGGCCCACAGCAACAGCAACCTTGGCAGCCCCATGGCAGTAGCAACCTTGGCAGCCCCCTCAGCAGCAGCAGTTCTGGCATCCACCTCAACCAGCACCCTCGCAGGCACAGCCAGAGCAGCAGCAGCAGCATCGTCCAGCCAGTCATAACTGGATGCCGCCCCAGTCACCACAGTATTCAGGCCAGTCTTCCTGGCCCCGTAACACGGAGTGGCAACCAGGGATGCCAACTCCACCATCAGCCACCCCTGTCCAGGGTCCTTCACCATCAACTTCATTATCCTCGCACACCCTTGTCCAGGCTCCTTCACCAACACCTTCATTGTCTTCGCTGTCATCGACATTCAAGACACCTTTGACACCACTCAGCTTCCCTGTCCTGATCCCAGGGACCCTCGAGAGCAACCTAGAAGAGGCCATGTCACCCTCACCCCTCTACACCTCCAAGTAACTCAACACCCCACCAGTCCAGCAGGCATCCCCACACAGCGGTACCACAACCACCAAGGACAAGGACACTGACTGATGAGACACTTGTAAATATTTGTAAATAATTGGACTATGATACTTGTACATATATACTGTTTTAATGTAAATAAAATATTTTTTTATTTCAAAACACTTATTTTTGTCTATTACCTTAAAATACAAAGAAAGAAAATGGAAACGAAAAAATAATAAAAAGGAAAGAAAAATAAACCCAAAACTTTTTGATGTTTGCTGTTTTAATGTAAATAAAATGATTTCTTATTTCAAAACATTTCTATAACTTTAAAATAAAGAAAAAAAAATGGAAACGAAAAAAAAGGAAAGAAAAATAAACCAAAATTTTTTTTATGTTAGCTGTTTTAATGTAAATGAAATGATTTCTTATTTCAACACACTTATTTTTCTCTATTACCTTAAAATCAAGAGAAAGAAAATGGAAACGAACAAATAATAAAAAAGAAAGAAAAATAAACCAAAAAAATTTTAAAGTTTGCTGTTTTAATGTATATAAAATGGTTTCTTATTTCAAAACATTTCTATAACCTTAAAATAAAGAGAAAGAAATGGAAACGAAAAAAATAAATAAAAAGGAAAGAAAATAAACCAAAAAAATGTTTATGTTTGCTGTTTCAATGTAAATAAAATGATTTCTTATTTCAACACACTTATTTTTCACTAGTACCTTAAAATCAAGAGAAAGAAAATGGAAACGAAAAAATAATAAAAAAGAAAGAAAAATAAACCAAATTTTTTTTATGTTAGCTGTTTTAATGTAAATAAAATGATTTCTTATTTCAACACACTTATTTTTCTCTATTACCTTAAAATAAAGAGAAAGAAAATGGAAACGAAAAAATGAATAAAAAGGAAAGAAAAATAAACCAAAAAATTTTTTATGTTTGCTGTTTTAATGTAAATAAAATGATTTCTTATTTCAACACACTAATTTTTCTCTACCTAAAAATCAAGAGAAAGAAAATGGAAACAAACAAATAATAAAAAAGAAAGAAAAATCAACCAAAAAAATTGTTGATGTTTGCTGTTTTAATGTAAATAAAATGATTTCTTATTTCAAAACATTTCTATAACCTTACAAGAGAAAGAAGATGGAAACGAAAAAATAATAAAAAGGAAAGAAAAATAAACCAAAAAAAAATTTTTATGTTTGCTGTTTTAATATGAATAAAATGATTTCTTATTTCAAAACACTTATTTTTATCTATTACCTTAAAATAAAGAGAAAGAAAATGGAAACGAACAAATAATAAAAAAGAAATAAAAATCAACCAAAATTTTTTTGATGTTTGCTGTTTTAATATAAATAAAAATGCTTTCTTATTTCAAAACAATTATTTTTCTGTATAATCTTTAAATAAAGTGAAAAAAACGGAAACGAAAAAAAAAATAAAACAATAAATACAAAGGAAAGAAAAATAAACCAAAAATAAAGGGGAAAAAAATACCAGCAAGGACACTGACTGAGATGAGATGAGACACTTGTAAATATTTGTAAATAATCTGAATGTAATACTTGTACATATTTGATGTCTGCTGTTTATATTTAAATAAAATGCTTTCTTATTTAAAAAAAATAAAGGACAACAAAAAATACACTCGAAAAAGATACGTTTCTTTTATTTAAAAAATGGAACAACTATGCAGCTCATGGCGGTACTACAATTTTTTCTTGCCAGGGGACAGCACCAGCAGGGGACATGTAGTAATGTGAAAGGTAGTCTCGCTGATCCTTTGCATCCTTCTGGGTATGATAGCCGGGTAGAGGCACCAGCCCCTGCAGGTGTTGCTCAGTCCTCCATCCACCAGGGATCAGCGCATGTGTGTCTAGATCTTCGTAGTCCACTTCTGACAAAGCGCATGGGTATCTGATGAGGACGAGGTTGTGCAGGACACAGGCACACATGGTTATCAGGTTGATGGTGTCGGGGTTCTGCTGCATCGTCGTCAAGAAGCAACGGAACCTTTGACATAAAATTCCAAAGGCATTCTCCACGACACGTCGGGCACGAGACAACCTGTAGCTATATATGCGTTCTCGTAGGACTTGTGACCGATGGGAGAATGGTTTCATCATCCAGGTTCAGAGAGCAAAGGCGTCATCCCCTACGAAAGGATAGGGCACTGAGTGGCCATCATTAGGGAGTGGTTCTGGTTGAGGCACACCAGCTCTGTTGTCTTCTACAGCATCATGCAGAGAACAGTTGCTCCATGTTCCTCCATCCGACGCACCACCCTCTGCCCCAACATCCACATAGAGGAACTTGTAGGAAGCATCTGCCACTTCCATCAGTACAATGCTGTGGAAGCCCTTGTAATTGTAGTAGTAAGAGCCAGCATTGCGTGGCTTCATTATGGTGATGTGCTTTCCATCCACAGCCCCCAGACAGTTGTGGTAATTCCATCTGGAGCTGATCCTGGCAGCAACTTCCTTCCAGGCCTCTTCAGTTTTGGGGCAGCGCAGCACTTCGTCCTTGTAGACCGCGATGACGGCTTTACACACCTCGGTACTTGTTTCAACCCTGAAGCTGTACTGCAGACTTTGATAGGAATTTCAAGTGGCTAAAAAGCGGAGGGTGACAGCAAGCTTGAGTCCAACTTGAAGCGGTTCCCTAAAAAAGGTGGACTGCTTCTGGAGGTGCGGGGTTAACTTGTCAACCATCTCTTGAAACAGGTCAGGTGTGATTCTGAGGTAATTTTTGTAGCCCCTTTGATCTTCCTTGTGGAGTTCAGTAAATAGACTGTCATACTTTCCAAACTCGTGCCTTCTGGTTAACCATTCCCTGACCCACACTTTCCTTCGTATCTTTCTTCGAGGTGGGGTTGCCTTTTGTTTCTCTTTTTCCTCTGCAAGCCTTTTCTTCTGCTCTCCAACAAAGGCTAGAGCAGTTGCCAGGTATAGGTATCTTCTCCTCTTTGCAATGGTGTCTCTGACAGTAAGCATTGTTGTCTCTTCCGAAGCCAATCTAAGAATGGCCTCGGGTTGGAGAAGCCCCGTTTTTATATGGCGTGGCCAAGTTGTGAACTGGCGTGAACGATGCGTGTCAATGCGGGAAGTGCGAAAACTATGCGTGAACGTGTCGTGAACTTGTCGTGAACTCGTCGTGCCAGTTCGTGCCAATGTCGTGAACTTGTCGTGAACTCGTCGTGAACTTGTCGTGAACTCGTCGTGAACTATGCGTGAACTATGCGTGAACTTGACGTGAATAGTGCGGGAACCTCCCAGTGCGTGCCACAAAAGTGTCACGCCTTGCCACGACAAATGCGTGCCACAAATGCGTGCCAGTGTCAGCCAGGCTGTAGTCCTCAAACAAGGTTATTCGTAAAACAGCTCCAAGTTTCGGCGCTAGTACTAAATGTATAACCTTCACTAAATCTGCTGTCAGAGCAAAGGGTTCCTTACTGGTTGCTAGAGTCTTAAGGTTAACCTTCCGTGGCTTGTCCCTTCTGACTGCTAAAGTCTGAAGATTACGATTATGTGGCTTGTTCAGAGAGGGGGTTTCAAATTCTGACATGGATGGTTTAGCAACAACGTGGATTGAATCGGTAGTTACGGGCTTGAGGATAGGACAATCAGGCAAAGAGAGCACTGGTCCATGGGATGGTACGGGCTTAATGAAATAGTCTACTGGTACAGGCCTTTACTGGCCTTCATGCATACAGTTAGGCAGGTTGGTATTGGCGCTACCACTAGGGGGGTCCACGTTGAGACCATGAACGCTATTTCCTCCCGGACGCACTGTCAAAGGCGGTAAAGTCAAAGGGTTTGAGTCTATTTGAACAGTGACTTAAGGTTTGGAAATGAAGATAGAACAGGAGGGACTAAAGGAAAATTACTAATTTTGTGCCATACTGGCAACATAGCATTGAAACTTGAAGATTTTATCAGGTTGGGGAACTAATGCAAAATTATGAACATTGTACTTGACTGCTGAGACATTAAGGGTGTCAACCAGACTACTGTTAATAGGATTTACAAAGGGGCGCATCACTGAACGTGTCGCCGACGAAGAACAAGACTGATTGGGTTTAATGTTTAAATTAGGACGAGCCATTAGGCTATTGAAAGAAAATAAAAAACTGATTTAAAATTTAAATGGTAAATTAGCGGAACATTAACATAAAGTTTTATAAAGTTACTGGTGCACTGGGGTGATAATAAAACATCAAAATTACTCATAAAATTTTAACAGACCGGCCAGCAAAGCAGATGATGCTCAGCCTCAGCTACGTGATATTAAACAATTTACTAAAATGAATTATATATGCATAAGGCATTAAATTAGGAATAAAACTACCCATGAAGAGCATAAAAAATTGTCGAAAAGCACGGGGGCATATGAGACAAAAAATTAAGTTAAAAGTTAAAAACAGCTGAAAGAGTTCAACACTTGCTGTGTACGATTTCACAATTAAAAAATGAATGGGTGCACGAGGCAATAACTTGACTATTAAAGTGCACCCTCGTAGAGCCTAAACAAATGACAAATTTTCTCACACGAAGGGAAAACAAGATCTCCTTGCTAAAAAGAAAAAAGAATTACGAAAAGAACAAATGAATCTACACTTACAAACGGACAAAGATTAATATTTTCCCTCACGTGGAGGTAACAAAAACCTCACATGGAGGACAAACGTTGCCTCTCGTTGAGGCTAGACAAAGTTTCCTTACATAAAGGACACTAATTTTCCCAATGCAGGGGACGAAGCTAAATCTCGCACAGAGGACAAACACAAATCTCCTCACGAAGAGGATAGAAAAAAATCTCCTATATATGTGTTGTAGAGAGGTCTTCCCGAAAGTAAAACTCCTACACTTCTAATTATATTTTTTTCCCACAGAATATATAATCTTTATCTTTACATAGATGAGATTTACAATTAGTACTTTTAATTTACTAAGTATTTAGTAAATGGATTGAGCTAAAAAAGGATTTGAACATTTGAATCAATTCTTATTCACGAGAGTTAACCGAGACTTGATTCAGTCTTGCGATGGGAGAAGGAAACAATGGACAGTAAGATTACAGGAACCACAAAAGTAAACACTCGATACTTTCTAATCATTGCCCTCTCACAATTATGCCATAGCATTTGCTTTGTCTAGCAACTATTACTTTTCTATAACAGTAGGGCGATTTCGTCTTGAGAGAGGGGATGATACTTGTCCCTTCTCCGGGGTCGGGCATTGCAGGCCTTCTCATGACGACACACGAAAATGTTGATGCTGAACATGTGATGCCGTTTCAGTGATCTCTTTCTTTCTTTCTCTCACATAGCTCGTGTTTTGCTAGAAACACAAACGCAGAAATTCGGAATAAATAAGTTAAGAAACAAGTTTTGTGACATAACCCTAATATTTCATGATTTGATATCACCTGTTAATAGCTGTTTATAACTATACATATACAAACCATTGTCCTTCAATAGGAATATGACTTCAGTGAAGCTGGAATGGTCGTTTAAACTTTAAATGAGATAATTGTAGCCACTGGCGAGTGAAGGGTAGGCCCTGTCCACTTGTCAAGAAGAGAAACTTTGAATTTAGCAGCAGTTTAATACGCACTTACTACACTGCTGCCTCTTAATTTAATAAATGTGGGCAGAGTCTTGTGTTCGAGGATATTAATGGAAGAAGCAAAGGATATACAGTACTTTTCTGTGCTACCTGCCATTATTCTACATAATTAAGCTTGTCTGTTGCTGGACTATCCCTCCTATATGTGGTCTTATGATGACGACAATGTGAACCTAAAGAAGTTGGTTTTATCTATACATCACTGGTGCTCTGTCAGAGGATGAATCGTCTGCCTATGAGTGTGAAGAAAATGGGTGCTGCTTTTATTCTTTCCTACGATGGCTCTGTGCTGTAGTGAGCTCTTTTACCGCGAGAGTGTTGTCCTTGGCTTGTACGACTCTGAAGAAAATGAACTTAAAGTTCTTATTTCTACCCTACCTCATCTTCATTAGACTTCGCTGAAACTTCAAAGAGAAGAACAAATGGAATAAATCATCAAAGAAGTCCAGGAAGACTAATCGATAGGAGTCACATACTCGTGACTTCCACCTTTTCTCTCCCCATGGGAGAGATGTTTCTGTACCAAAAACATTGTTCTCCGAGAAGGGATCATACCATAATAGTACCCAAGTACAAGAGATACAAGGTCCACCCAATTGGATGGAGTTTCCCCCACTTGGGGTATCTATGTAAGCGATAACATACTATAGTAGTACCCAAGGCCAAGAGATATAAGGTATACCCAATTGGGTAGGAGTCGCCTTCTACCTGGGTTACCTATGTAAGTGATGACATACTATAGTACCACCCAAGGCCAAGAGATACAAGGTCTACTCAATTGGATGGAGTTGCCTTCCACCTGGGTTATCTATGTAAGCGATGACATACTATAGTACCACC
>NC_090725.1:154721667-154744167 GCF_036898095.1 Palaemon carinicauda | reverse complement strand
TTCTAGTCCCAGCGTTTGAAGACGGCAGTGCATTTTCACTCAGCAGTTGAGAAGGGTGTGAAAACTCTTCTCCTGTAATTTTCACCTATCCAGCCTAAATTTTATCATGAAGCATTAAGTGACTAGTGTGACCATTGGTCGAGGATGATCCTGCTTGGAAGTGTGAGCACTTGGATTACTTCTTTTTGAGGCTACTATACCATGGAGTTACATCGACTTGTAAATTAACAACGACAGCTGCAATTGACCTAGAGAGGCTTGCTTAGAGTGGAGGTAAGTTGAAAACCACATTGATGCTTGTGCCTTGTAAACTTCACTCAAGTTACTCATTCACTTTGAATGAATTGCCTCCTTAACCTGAACCATAAAAAATCATCCAAAGGACCAACCATATTGTTTTTATCTAAAATTTAGAATTTTATGTAAAATAAATACTTAAATTCGTTCTTGATTATAATTTACTGCCATTTGATAAATTTTTAAATCTCCAGTATTTTGAAAACTTGGAGAGCCCTTGTCCACAATATTATTGTTGAACGGATTGTTCGCTTACCTGGTAGCCTGGTCTACACCTGGGTTCCTTGCTTCTTAGTAGATCAGGTATCATTGGAACAGTTCCAAGATTTGGATCATCTCTCTCTCCAGCTAACAGGACACCAGAAGTCCTCCGTTCTCCTCTGCTTGGTGAGGGAGTTGGGGTGAGCCAGATATGCAGATATTGACTGACCAGTGCGGTCAGCCGGTTACAACGGTTGCGTGTGAACGAATGGGCCGACCCCAGGTCGCGTGGGCTCATTTGGGTCATCTTCCGACAGGTGAGAGTCGCTGAGTTGAGATGTCAAATCGGGACTTTCGGGCAGGGCATTGTATTATTGTCAGGAGTGAGTTGGAGGTAGGATTTTGTACAAAATGAAAGAGAAATCTTGTAGCTCCAGGGGATTATACATACATAGCAATCCTACCTATTTTAGCACACTAAGATGGATAATTTGAATGAGTAATTAGCAAAGAACTTGTGCGATGGGCATAATCTTAAAAGTAATTCAGACCTGAATTGATACTGAAGAGATAATATAAGCTGCTTATAAGTCAGCAGTACTAAAATTATACTAAAAACCAGTGTAATAGTTTATCGTGTCACACGTATTTCAAGAAAGGAACCAATGAACGCAGTATAATGCTTTTGTCTTAAGTTTCTACGCAGTGGCGTCATGGACATGGCGTATTATCTACAACTTTAATTAAAACAGTCTACCCGTGTTTTGGAACAAGAAAACGTAAAATACAAAAGCAAAAACTTCAAGGGTAACTACTATATTGGGAGTGAGACCAAAAAGCAAAGCAGAAGAGTGAAGAAAAATGCTTCACATAATTCAGCATAAAGGAAAAGGTAATGTTAGGCCAATTAACCAAACAAGTATTGCAGATTCACCACTAAAGCTTAGTTTATTCTAACTGTATCTGCAGGGCTGGATTTAGCACTCGTGCTGCAGGAATCAAATCTTGAGAATAAATACCGAGCAAGACATCTTGAACATAGACCACTCTGATCAGCGGCCAAGCAGCTCGCCTAGCACTGACTCCAACCCAGCAAGCACTTCTGCCAATCAAAGCCTAGTCAGCGCGGAACAAGATGGCGGCCCACCACCTTTAGATGAGATGGGGGGAGAACTTGACTAGGAAACATTCCCTCCTATGGAGTGTCTCAGCCAATGAGAATTCACTGCCTTACGTATGTCATTACTTGCTCCGCCCACGGACCAGGAGGCAGCCATTGTAAATCCGGCAGCCCTACCCACGATCCAGCATTGCCAATTAACAGGACGTTACCAGCATCATTTCACCATTCCACTACAGCCTGAAGAAGGGAGATGGTCCTCCCGAAACGCGTAGCTGATAACTGTTTTTCTTTCCCTAAATTATTAACTTTGCATTAAATACTCAACTTGGACATCCTGATTTTGACTTCCCAAACATGAAGAATGACATTTGCTTAATCACTGGCAGAGCGCAGTGATACAGAAAAGATTATTCAAGCTATTGAGAAAATAGACTGCAAAATTAATGCTATTGAAGCAGCCATTGTTTTTAATGAAACAACAACAACAAAAATAATAAAAATACTACTACTACTACTACTACTACTACTACTACTACTACTACTACTAATAATAATAATGATAATAATAATAATAATGATAATAAAATCAATAATGATAATATTCAGAGCTTGTATCTCTATATCTACCACTCACATTTACTGCGTCATCTTAAGATTGATCACAGTAGTTTGCAATATTGATATCTGAACTATAATTGTTCAGTGGCTACTTTTTTGGCAAAGGTATGAGAGACTCTTTAGCTATGGTAAGCAGCTCTTCTAGGAGAAGGACACTTCAAAATCAAACCATTGTTCTTTAGTCTTTAGTGGTGCCATAGCCTCTGTACCATGGTCTTCCACTGTCTTGGGGTAGAGTTTTCTTGCTTAAGGGTACACTCAGTCATGCTAATTTATCTTATTTCTCTACCTCTTAATTATTCAAGCTTTTATAGTTCATAAATGAAAGATTTATTTTAATGTTGTTGCTGTTCTTAAAGTATTTCATGTTGATGGTTCATGACTTTACTTGTAATTTATTTATTTCCTTGTTTCATTTGCTAACTGGGCTATTTTTTCCCTGTTGGAGCCCTTGGGCTTATTGCATCGAGCTTTTCCAACTATAACAATAATATTGATAATAACTGCCTAACCCTGTATTATGGTAAAACTGTAATACAGGTTGAGCTCTCTCACATTTTTAGACCTATTGTGGCCTTCGTTAAAAAAGACAGCAACTTCACCATTTCTGAATATTCAAAGCAAATGAAATATGATAGGCTACATTAGACGTAAACTTTTCTTGGGTTAACATTGTTAATTTCATATATCAGAAAAAGAATGTTTTTGTCAATATAAAAGACTATCATGTGACATATAGATGTTGCATATAACAACCCTAAATAAATAGCATAATAAAAGAAATGGAATGAAATGACAGTGATGATGAAGACAATAAACTGTAGTTTCCAAGGGCAGGCTGCCATGCAGCTTTGCCTAACAAGTATAAGCATAACCAAATGCTTAACATATAAAATAAGTTGATATTGCTTTATGCAAAATATATAATATTCTTGTATTTCCTATTGGTGTAAATCTAAACTAACCTAATATTACTCATAATAATACTGTACCACCCGTGTGTCACACGAGCGTACATAGTAACGACATTTCTCTTTTTTGTATATAGTATCCTTTGTATCTTCGTGCTCCCCTCGCACTTACAGCAACTTGTTTTAGCGTGTCTGCATATTCCATTGTTAACTGTTAACAGAACCGGTTGCCATTTTGACAGGAAATAGCATGTCTGTATTTTGTGACCCTCTTACCGGGACCTTCTGTGTATATATACTCGATGTATCGTAATAAAGTTACTCAGTTGCTTTCATCCCGCTTTTGAGTCACAACCTATTTTTGGCTCGTCACATTACTGACCCCGGAAGTCGACTTGCTCCTACCGCCTTCCCCCCGTCATTGTTACTATGGCAGCCCCATTGAAACTTAAGTCGCTTGCCAGCAGAGAGGCGTTTGCTTGGTTTCAGTGCGCAGAAGTCCAGTTCCGCATCAAGAGCTAAACCACCAAAGCAGATTATGTCCTCGCGGCGATACCCGAGGACACCTTCCCGGAAATCTCCGACTGGCTTTATGAACAAGGAGACACTCCAATAGAGTATGACGCCCTCAAAACATACCTTCTGCAGCAATACTCACCGTCACCAGCCGCCTGTATAGCAAAGCTTTTTCAGCTCTCTCAACAACCGTTGGGGACCAAAGGGCTTTGCTCACCCTCAAGGAAATGACCAGTATCGCTCGCCTGCAACCTGCCGCAGACAGCTCTCCTCGTGAGGTGAACCTACTTCGTGCCCTTTGGGTACGCCATTTACCCGAACCTGTACGCGCTGCCATACCCGATGTCGATAGTTTACCCATAAAGGACTTGATGACCAAAGCTTACGCCTTATGGACAGCCACTTCACGACCTTCAAGACCTCCATCAACGCCTCCACTTCTGACAAAGAGGACACCTATTCAACGTCAACTGAAGCTGACATGAATGCCGTAGGACACACACATCTACCCTGTGACGTGCCGTAGCGGCAACAAAGCCACCCATCACCCACCACTCGCTCGCGCCCCAACCAGCGACTTCTACAGCCACTTACTGCCGCCCCTCAGCTGCAGTTTTGCTACTACCACTCCAGGTTCGGGGCTGCCGCGAAAAAATGTGCCAAGGATTGTCAGTGGCCAAAAAAAGTGTAAGTCGGCCATCGCTCATGGCGGGGGCCTCCCGTGTTTCTAAACTTTTCTTTTTATATGATGCAGGAACGGGCGTGCGATTTTTGGTAGATACGGGTGCTTGTTGTTCGCTTTTGCCAAGGGAACTCTTCAGGATACGACGTAGTCTGTCTAAGTCTGCCGACATCTGTCTGGTAGCTGCCAACGGATATGCGATACCCACGTACGGTTACGAGAACCTCACATTATCGTTTGGAAACGGTAAATTTAATTGGAAGTTTCTCGTTGCTGACGTCACAATGACAATCCTCGGTGCGGATTTCCTCTCTCATTTCCACCTTCTGGTCAATGTCCCCCACTGATGACTAGTCAATGCAGCCTCGTACTTGTCGACACCTCTTCAACCCACCCCCTCCAACCTCGCTCTCCACATCAATGCACCCATGGATGCCTATGCCCACTTCTTCACGTCGTACCCGGAAGTTCTCCTTCCAGAACTTCACCAAATGCCCACGTCTCCTGCCAAACACATTATTTATCACCATAGTAAGATGACGGGACCCCCAGTCTTCGCCAAATTCAGATTTCTGGCACCGGATCAATTGGCAGCCGCCAAACAGACATTCGCCGAAATGAAGAAATGGGCCTTTGCCAAAATTCCTCCAGCCCATGGTCGTCACCCTTACACATCGGCCTGAAGAAAAACGGCTCCCTCCGTCCATGTGGGGATTACAGGTGCCTGAACATGCAAACATAACCGGATCATTAACCATTCACAAACATAGCCGACGTGAATTCCTACCTGCACATAGCTAAGGTTTTCTCCACGCTCGACCTCCTGAAGTGGTATTATCAGGTGCCTATGAACCCAGAAGACATCCCCAAGACCACCATCACCACTCCCTTCGGTACATACACCTTCAATTACTCCTGTTTTGGCCTTCGTAATGCTGGGGCCACTTTTAATGTCTCATGGATGGCATCTTAGGGGACCTCCCCTTCTGTGTATGTTACGTGGATGACATACTTGTGGTCTCTTCCTCAAAAGAGGAACACCTCCGTCACCTGCGCATCGTGCTCGACCGCCTGTAACAGAACGGCTTTGTAGTCTGGTACGACAAGTGTACCTTTGGCGCCAACGAAGTGACATTCTTAGGGCACCGCATCACTCCTGAAGGAGTCCATCCCCTCCCTGAAAAGGAAGCAGCCGTTCAGAACTTCTCCACGCCCTCGACCGTCAAGGCACTGTAGGAATTCTTGGGCATGATTAACTATTATCACCGTTTTCTGCCAGCAATTGCCGCCACTCTTGCTCCCCTCTACGCCTCCCTCAAAGGCAAGCCAAAAGACCGTGAAGTGGGGTCCCCTTCAAGAAGCGGCCTTCTGCAACGCAAAGAATGCCCTATCAACTGCTGCTGCTCTCACTTTTCCCGTCCCTCATGCCCCTTTCCTTCTCTCCACTGATGCCAGCGACTTCACTATTGGTGCAGTACTCGAACAGATGATTGAACGGCTCGCCCCGCCCATTGGCCTTCTTCAGCAGAAAACTGTCTAAAGCAGAATCAGGTTATTCTACCTTCGATCGAGAATTGCTGGCGGTGCACTTGGCTGTCCGTCACTTTCGCCATTTCTTAGAAGGTATGCCCTTCGTTATTCACTCAGACTACATGCCTCTGATGCACACCATTCCACAGTCTGACGCCTGGTCCGCCCGTCAACGCCGACATCTCTCCGCCGTGGCTGAATACAATTGCACCCTTCAACACGTCCCTGGGAAAATGAATCCCGTTGCCGATGCCCTGTCAAGAAACACGTTGGCCGCCGTTCAACTGGGATTGGATTACAATGCCTTGGCTGAATCTCAACAACAGGATCCAGAGTATCAAGCATGTAGGACATCCTGTACATCCCTCCGTTGGAAAGACGTCCCCCTTGACGACTCCAACACTACCCTCCTCTGCGACATCACTACTGGTAGACCGCGACCTTGGATTCCTGCTCCCATACGCCAACAGGTGTTTGATTTCATTCATGGCATTTCACATCCCTCGTGACGTTCTACTGCACAGCTGCTGAAGATGAAGTTCATTTGGCACGGCATTACTAAGGATGCTAAGGATTGGGTTCGCGCCTGTAATTCTTGCCAAATCTCCAAAGTACACTGACACAAGGATTCAGGAGTGGGCACATTTCCTCAACCTCAGCGTCATTTCGCCCACATTCACGTCGACGTTGTAGGTCCCCTACCCATATCACAAGGACATCATTACCTGTTTACCGTTATCGACCGCTCCACTCGTTGGCCTGAAGCCATTCCCATAGAAACTGCAACGTCAACCTCATGTAAATCTGCCTTACTCTCAGGATGGATAGTAAGATTTAGCATCCCTGAGCATATTACTTCTGACAGGGGTACTACTTTCACCTCTCATTAGGGAATCTCCGGGGCATCACCCTACATCAGCGAATCTCCTGGGCATCACTCTACATAAGACAACTGCCTACAACCCTGCTGTCAATGGAATGATTGAACGTTTCCATCGCACCCTCAAAGCAGCTTTGATGTCCTGCTGCAAGGACTCCAACTGGATTACTCAGCTTCCCTGAGTCCTCCTGGGACTAAGGACCACTGGACGTCTCGGCAGCTGAAATGGTGTATGGTGACCCGATGTTCGTCCCTACCAAATTTTTTCCTTCTGCAACCTTCTCTGACGATCTCCAGCGCATACGTCACGTCGTGGGAAAATTTACTCCATGCCGCCAGACTTACAAGCCTCCAGCGAAGCATCACATACCGACAGACTTGCACTCTGCAATGCACATCTTCTTATGCAACGACATTAGCAAGTCACTGCTAACGGCCCCTTACACGGGTCCTTTCCTTGTGATCCAACGTAATCTGAAAGCATTCCTCCTCAACATTCGTGGCAAAGAAGACTGGGTCTCCTGCCAGATGACCCGCCTACAGTTCATCTCTCTAGAGCAGCACGCCCTATTTAACATGTACAGTATGTAATATTTGGAGGGAGAGCCATGTACCACCCGTGTGTCACACGAGCGTACATAGTAATGACATTTCTCTTTTTGTATATAGTATCCTTTGTATCTTTGCTCTCCCCTCGTACTGAAAGCAACTTGTTTTAGCGTGTCTGCATATTCTATTGTTAACTGTTAACAGAACTGGTTGCCAGTTTGACAGGAAATAGCATGTCTGTATTTTGTGACCTACTTACCAGGACCTTCTGTGTATATATACTCGATGTATCGTAATAAAGTTACTCATTTGTTTTCATCCCGCTTTTGAATTACAACCTACTCTTGGCTCGTCACAATACTGTTTAATTATGATAGAAATACAAGGTAGCCTAATAAATTTCATTGTAAGCTTCAAAGCTTTCAATTTCAGTGAGTTGCAAATATCAGTAATAAACAAGTTAACATCTCTTATTCTGATCCCATAACAAACACATTTTGTTTTGTAAAATAAACTTGTGTTCTGCACTCAGCTTTGTTAATGATATGATGGAAAAACATATCTACACTCAATATGAGAGCAATGGATTTTCGGACAATCAAAACAATCAACGATTACTGAATATGAAAGCCAACTCAGAATTAAGGGATCGAGGTATCTCCGGACACCAATGATTATACAGTATATCGTAAGGCTGGGTTTGGAGGTGGACGTTATGAGCCAACAGTTGTACCATTGAAAGGAAGGGGATTCTAGGAAGCATTCTTTTTCTACTCGTAGAATAAGTGTTCAAATTTCGTTGATTCAGTCTTATATTCTTTAATAACTCCTAGTTTTAACTTTTGAGTTGGAGTTGGTGGCTAAATGAAGGGGGGGGGGGGGGGGGGTTGCGCATCATTCGTCCCAAAGGTCTGTCCTAAATCCGCCCCTGTGTATCTGGGTTTTGAAGTACGAATAATAATGAAATCCCTTCTATATCGAAAGTTTCATGAAAATATTTCAATGCAATTAGAAACGAAAAAGTATGTATAAAGTCCAGGACAATCTATGACGCCAACATTCACACATTTCCTAAATATAGAAAAACCTTGAGATTGCTGGAGTGTATTCCCAGGCCTTATGCTGGTAATCTTATTACTCATTTCAACATATTCTAGTCAATTGTATATGTAATGATGCCATGCTTCAAATGAAAATTATAGGAATTACCTCAAATTTACCGATTCAGTATGGTCAAATCTAGGCCCTTAAAATTCTAAGCTCCACAACGGTAAATTGGTTTACTTTTTTTCTGAATCTATTTACTCAAAGCTACAGTTAATATTCGTTGAAATGTAACTACTGGAAAGTCCTTACCAACGCAATAGAGGGATAGTCAGAATATTGCACGTGGGGAAACCGATCCTTTTGTCAATAGTAATTTAATAATGATAGCAAGTTGAGCTCATTCTCTCTATTACTTTGATTAAGGACTCACTGGGACTAAGGGTTAGGTGACGCTTGCTCTTCCTTGTTGCAGATTCAGTCCCTGCTTAACTCATATCATATCATCATCACGTGCGTCCAGAGTATCCTGTGTTAATTCATCTCTTGCTTGCTACTGAATGGTAGAGGGTCTGTGTGACACCTCTATGTGTAGTAGTCTACCACTACTACAGGTTGCCTTCTTTTCATTGTGCGTCTTGTATAATGCCGCAACACTTCTACAGTATATACTATGGGAATAGGACTTAAATGTTGACATGAAGTGATGTCAGTGTAAATTTCACTTCATGATTTTTTAATCTGCTCTTTTCTCAAAACCACGGCAAACCATCTAATAAGAACTGGGGTCCAGTTCGGTGGTTGATCGTTAGAGGTCTTGATCAAGCAGTTTTCACTGTGTACTTCACCACAAAGTGAAGCAAGTGGTAGTAGCTTGTCCTAGGACTTTATTCGAAACATTACCAGCTAAGCCAAGGTGGACTTGAGCCAATATTTTTTACTGAATATATGCCAGCCCTTGTTCGAGTAGAAGTAATGCACATTCTATTTTACTTTTGTCTATGGGAATTCATTTACATTAATATTAAGTAACTTTAACTTTATACCTTGTGAACGAACGACGATCATCGAAGTGCACCATGGATCTTTGATTTTTTATTTAATAAGTTGTATTTGTTTTTGTGTTTTATGTTTACATTTTAATGACACCTGCTCCCATTCTACTTCATAATTTGAATAAAACTTTATATTGAGAGGTTGTATAATCAATATCGACGTCCAGTGAAAATAAAACCATGAAATCGGTTTATTCACTGACAGTTACTGCGTTGTATATTGCCCTAAAATGAATCACCCTTCTTCTCAACATTTTAATGACCCTTTCGTCTCGAACTGTTCTTTGTTGATATCGATGCAGAGAGATGACACAGTGTGTAAGCAATTGCGTGGACTAATCTCGACAGTGGTACTCTATAGTGGAACGATGCAATTGCACGGAATATCTTAAGTTTCATGATCTTCAGTTTAGTTCATGTCCTATTAATATAACCAGAATGTAACAAGTTATTGCTATGAAGACCAGTTATCTTTACCTTTGAGGCTGCTGCAGCAATGGTAGCGATACCAAAATTAGAAACTTAAGCCCTCATTCCGTCATTGCGGGTGGACAACAATAAACCCAGGACAGTTGGCTTGAGCCGTTAAATTGGGGGCAGCCGACTGGGGACACGCAGTGCCACATGCTATTTACATGATACCGGTTTTGATTCCTCCCGAAGACTTATTTCTGACATGAGATTCAATTTAGGTTATCTACAAAGAGAAGGGCCGGCAGTATTGAATCTTATAGACCAACATACCACCCAGCTTCCAGAGGCTTCAAAACATCAATGATGATGGAGAGCCTCTCTTTGTGACTTTAAACTCAACACATCTATAACAGGGTATGAAACACCACGAAGAACGAATTATGAGAAATGAGGGAAATGGCATAGTTGAAAGGGATGGAAATAAGAACTGGCTTAATCTAAGAAAATGTGCATGTAACTTAGTTTCTTATAATCGCATTGGAAATACGAAATTCTCTGCATTTAGCCGTTAAATTTGCTTATCCTTATCTAAACATCACAGGCAAACTCTTTGTCGACATAGATTCGCTCGTCTTTATACTGTCTAATGTGGCTGAATTTTCCCACAAATGAAATCCTTCATACTTTTAGGGAATCATTTGTCTTCTTACTTTTGATTTTTATGTCCATCTGTAAAGGGTCAAAGTCATATGACTTTATCAGAATTCTATACCAAATAATAACGCATGCTTACAAGAAGCACTTACAGTAGATGTAGCTACATGTAACAATTGAATTAAGAAACAAAAAGTAATAGTAAGATGGTCCATTTATCGTTAGACCTATAGCAGAATGATTACATAAAATCGTAAAAATTTATTTCGGAATAATGAAGAATTTCCTTGGCATTCATACAAATTCACTATAGCTTGATTGATATACTCAGATGGATTGATTAGAATGGGTTTACAAAATTATACAGCCCTTGGGCCTGGGAGGTTATTCAACACCCAAGAAGAATTGGGGAAAACCTCTGCAGATACACCATGAAGTAAAGGTTATAAGAGCTTGGCGAGTGAGATGGAAGAAAAGTAGAGAGGAGTCATAGTAAAAGGCTAAAACGTTCCTCGAGTAATACCTTGAGTGCAGCACCTACACGATAGGTATTCAAGGACTTCTAGGATAAGGATCGGTTCCGGAGGGAATTCTTGAGCTAGTATTCACAGATCTTTAAAACCTTTGCATCGATTTCATTGTTGATTAGACGAAAAACCTACCAAGAAAATGCCAGTTGCATATTAGTATTAGGCTTATTATGAACTTGTGCAAAAGTTATTGATCGCAGATAGTCAATGTAAAATTCAAGCAAAACCAAATAAGACATTATGCTTTGATACAGAAAATAACGAGAATGTAATTCTAATTCTATCCTACATAGCTTCTTGAAATAGAATCTCAACAATGACTAGAAATTGCCAAGGCCACCTTTTGCCAAATTTGTAAACTAATTCAATTGTCTTTAGTCATTTCAACACTTTATATATACGCATATACGTGATCTAAATCTTTTATAACTTAATTCATGATCAATACAATAAGATTAATATTGATTCTGAGATAATAATAAGACGAAATTAAAATAGAAAAAATTCTCTTCGTGAACCGTTGTCGAAGGAGCCAGAATGATCACAAAACATGAAAATCCATAATTCAGTTTCAACCGGTTAGGGAAGCGTAAATTAGGCCTACTCAGATTTATGAAAACATGTTGTCGCTAAAGCTAGTATCCTATCGTTCTCTACTTGCAATATTTCCTTGATTTAATTCCTTATCCGTCGAAGAATGTAAGATTGATTATTTTGTCTGGGATAGACCCAGTAAGTTTAATTAAACAATGACGTTTTGTTATGTGGATATTTTGTTCAAATTTCCCAATAACCTAAAATGTAGCCTATATTCAATATATTATCATTATCCTTCTTTTTGCTATGTTGTTGGAATTTGAAGCTGATACATTAGAAACTTCCGACGATACTGAATTCCATATTGCTAGGCAAACTTTAAAATCTCTCTCTCTCTCTCTCTCTCTCTCTCTCTCTCTCTCTCTCTCTCTCTCTCTCTCTCTCTCTCAAATATAATAAAATATAAACTGTGGGGATAAAATCATATGTACTCGTTTTTTAGAACGGAAACTAGCGCTTTCGTTAAGTCTTCATACACTTACGTACTTTGAGGTTAGTTTACCATGGTAGGCTACAACTAATTTGGCGGTATTCTAACAAAGAATTATTTGGGCACATTACTGAAAACACTTGAGAGTGATGGGAGATATGATGAAGTGAAAAGTCATACCGAGTAGGTCCTTTTGATTTGATTCGAACTGACATTGAGATATACATTTAAAACAATGTAATTAAGCGTAATTGTTCACTGGGAATTTCTATCAACTAACTAAAACTGGTTCACTAAAGCTTAACTTTTACGTAGTCGGAACTACCCCGAATTCCTCTCTGGATAAAGGTTTTCGCAATTTTTCCAAAGATATTGTAAACGAAAGGGTATACTGTATATGAAGGAAAGGATAATCTAACATTCAACTTCACACGTTCCTTTATCATTCATATCTGCAACCAGACTATTGTGTCAGGAAGAAGTTTGGAAGATTGAAACTCCAGTAGATATATATATATATATATATATATATATATATATATATATATATATATATATATATATATATATATATATATATATGTATATTTTATTTTTTTTTTCATTTCCAAACATTGAATGTGAATGGAATTCTACAAAAAAATATCTAATAAAACTAAAATCATCTTTATGATATATAAAATTTTTGTAATTATTGAGGACGGTTAATATGTGAACATGAAAAGGAACATTTAGAAACCTCTGGGCAACTTGAAATTCGTTTTATGGTATTGTTCTAAAATCTGCAATATGACCAACATCTTGAGTACCGTGTGACAAGGTTTTTATACATAACAAATATTAGACATACTGTAGATCCTGATACTGTCATAACCACTATAAATTTCGAAGGGGAATCATCTATAACCCACCCAGCCATATTTAGCTTGTACATTACAGCATCCTCAGAGGGCTGTAAGATTTACAGATGTTTTGTTAACATAACCAACCTAAGCTTGGAATATGAAATTCCTTGGTTATTATTATCATCAATATTACTCTTATCACTAGCTAAGCTACAACACAAGTTGGAAAAACAGAATGCTATAAGTCCAAGGGCTCCAACGGGGAAAATAGCCCAATGAAAAAAGGAAATAAGGAAACATAGAACAGTGTGCCTGAGTGTATCCTCAATCAAGGGAGCTCTAACCAATGAGAGTGGAAGACCATGGTGCAGAGGCTATGACACTGCCTAAGATTAGAGAACATTGGTATGACTTTGGTGTCCCCCCTAAAAGAGCTGTTTACTATAATTAGAGTTACTTTGACCCTTACTAAGTGGAAAGTAACCACTGAACAATTAAAGTGCAGTAGTTTACTCCTTAAGTGAAGAAGAATTGTTAGGTTATCTTAGTGCTGTCGGATGAATGAGGAAAGTATAGAATGTATGAGGAATAGCTCAGACTATACCGTGTATGTGTAGGCAAAGGAAATATGAGCCGTAGCCAGAGACGGATCCAGTGTAGTATTATCTGACCAGTCATGGGACCCAATAACTTTCTAGCGGTAGTATCTCAACGGGTGGTTGGTACCTTAGTCGACTGCTTTGACGCCCAAAGCCTCACTCGTCTCTAACATCATCTGAGGGTGAAATTTCCTACGAATGAGGTTCAAAGCGGTTCATAATGGTTGAAATGGATACTTAGAAGTACACGTGACGTTAAACAAAGAAGTGAAAATATATCTAGTAATCCATTTAATATGAGGTACATTGAAATTATTGTATATTTAGTAACAAATAGTTTAGTAATAATCAGAAGTGAAAAATATCACCAATGAAATCAATTATGAAGAAAATAATTTCAACCTTTTCGCAGATTCACTAAAGCCTTCCAATAAAGTGGTGGTTTTAAGGGGAGAAAGAATAGGGCCTCATCCTATATAAAACAGTTAGTCGATTTCATTATTGATGAAGTGATAAGCACAACAAGTGGAAAATTTCCTCTTGCAACATACTAGTATTAAACTTATTTATTCTAGCTTACAATATATTAGTATTAAACTTAATCAGCACGCATATTAATTGCCAAATGACAATAATTATTCAAGGGTAGTCAAAAAAGACATTGTGTTTAAATGCAGGAAAAAAAAACGAAATTCTAACTCCTGTTTCATTTAATTTCTCAGAGTGAATCTAACAAATGTATAAATAGATCAAAACGATTTTAGTTAATTGCAAAATATTCCAAATTGAGTTTGTTCACATTTGCAATGGTAATCATAGATATTCACATACATGAGAAATATAATAAATAATTTCCAATTTTTTTTAAAATCTGATATAAATAAGTTCTGAGAAATTATCAAGTTTCATAGTATTCATATTGTTTATCTCTCCACGCACACGGGGACTACCACCGTCAATGGGGTGCTTTCAATACCCACATGAGCCTCGCTACGGGGACATCCTCACGCATGGGGTCCTCACCACTTCCCGAAATCTTGCTTACAGATAATCGAAATGTTCACCTTGCACTCCTATGCATATTCGCAAAACATCTACAGCACATGTGAATTTCATTAACCCTTGCTTTAATTAAAGTTGATAAAAAAAGGCACAACTTCCAAGAATAATTCAATTTTCAGATTCTTGTAATATGTTAATTGATCATCTGATGTAACAGGATTATGGTGACATTAGTTTATTACAACTCGGATAGTAGTGTTTCGATAGCCTTAATTTAATGTCCCCAGTAAACCCACCAATTATGTCAAATAGTTTTTTCAAAGTTGTTACTGTTCTTATGCTTTCCATTGAACGAAATTCAGTGCACTTCGGCAATCCTAATAACAGTTTATCGTATTACTTATCCTTCTTGCAAAACATACGTCCTCCATCTAACGAAGTCGAGCTTAATAGTACAAACCGGCATCATAACTGCAACCACCACTAACATTGCTCAATTCACAAACTGATTCTGTCCTAGTTTGCAGAATGTCTGTTTTTTACTTCCTTTTCTTTAGTATTTCTCCAAGTTTTTACTTAATTACTACACATATCTGATAGCGTTTTCTATGATATCAAATCTTGGGAATCTCCGCATCGAATAGCCCATTATTAAAAAATGTATATTATCGATTCTTGGCAGTTCTCACATTTCTCCAATTTTCAGAGGTTTTCATCTGTGAAAGTTCATCTTTTTCAATTAACTTTCACATCTGTACAGTGTTTATTATAAGTCGCTATATGAAAACTAATAAAGAGCAAAATAAGAAAATATTCACTTTAAGGAACACAACTGGTAATACGTACAAGATTAAAAAAGCGTTCTCACTTTCTCCTTTGAGATCTGGTCTTAACCAGTAGCTTTGCAACCATTGTCTATGCTTAATAATCATGCCATCTGAGATATATTATAAACTAATCAAAATAAACAAACAAATCACGATATTTGTTGAGATAACCAAAATAACGATACATAAATATCGCTATTGCTAACAAAATTACGGCGTTTTGGTGAAAAGGTTGACTTGCAAAATGTCGAAAAAAAAATGTTGAAAAGGGACCGATTTGAACTGGGTAACACACATATCCGGATTCCTCATAAAATTCCGGTTCTTTTTTATGTGCTACACGCATTGGCTCATTGTTGAGGCAGATCTTTCCCCAATCCAGTTGACTGAAACTATGCAAAATGGATAAAAGAAATAGTGCATTGCATGTTCAAAGCGTTTATGCAATTTGCTCTCAAAATTATTTGAATAAAAAGTATAACGTTACGTTATCAATAGATCATCAAGTTGTAGGAAGAAATGCTATATGATGCTCACCTCATGTAATATATATAAACACTATTCAAAATTATTTGTTATTGTAGTGACGAAACGAAAACTAGATTACCATCATGTCACTGACGGATACGAAATGAATGAATTTTGAAAGTACATGCATTTTAATGATTGCATGAATTGATATGACAATATAGCAACTTTTTCAAAAAAAAAAAAAAAAAAAAAAATACTATTCTTCACATATAAAGAATAAAACAATTTTACTTGTGACCAATTCTAAAAAAGAAGAATAAGTTTATCTCCACCTTTATACAAACTCATTATCTTTCCTTTATTTTAAATCCCAGCAGGTTAGGTAGAGGTAGAATATGTTTAACCAATAACCACAGGTATGTGAAATCCTGATAAAAGAGGGTATCATACTTTTCGCAACAAACTATTTTAACGAATTTCTTTTATTAGATTTTCATTGGTGTAGATGTCTAGATGAGTAGGATTGTAATGAAACCACGGATTTCCAGTGAGGAGTATAATGCATCGTGATCCATTACATAAGAGAGCCAGTTACAGAATGACTGAATGAATGAGAAGGAGTTCCCCACGAGGGAAGAACATATTGTACCTTCACAAGGCCAAAAGTAAGAAGGCCTACTCAATTAGGTGGAATCGCCTCCCACCTGGGCCAACTACGTAAGCGAAAACGTACCTGACAGGCGATTGCTAAGGGTTTTCATGGGTGGGAAACCCTTTCACTTCTTACCGGAATGACACCAGGTAATGGTCATAGATACCACACAATTTGTCGAACTAACAAGCTAGTGAAAGGATCATCTCTAACAAGCGAGTAACTGAAATCTTCGGTCATTTGCCCGTAGATATTTTCAATTTTTCGCGAGTTCATAAATTGAACTTTGCTTTGATACTTTCTTTTTCTTTATTTCTTTTTTTTTCTATTGAGACAACACCTGAAACAAACACCGTTCGACAGCTGAAGACTACCATTGTGTGTCTGCAATGGTAGAAAGGGGTTCTTCCCCTATCCCCACCTCCTCCCCTCGAACCAGAGTGGAGAAAGGCAGGATAAAAAAGACAAGATGCCTTAATTGAGGAGCCATAAAAACCTACCAAAGTCTCCTGAAATGGAACCAGTCCCTGGAACCTCGAGAGACCACCCAGAGCAGACCTCAAATCGCCCACCGGCGGCACAAAAAGAAGTGGAGACCGGAAACAACCCCACTAAAGAGCCACCTTCACAGCAAACAACAACTGAAGACACCAAGTTTAGGCTAACTCCAGGACCCAGCATTACATCATATGCTGCCATAGTCGCCATGGAAGCCAGTAATCCTCACCTTAACATAACCATACGTCCCAACCGCAGGGGACAATTGGTCATAACAGCCAAAGATGAGCCCACCAAGACCTACCTTGAGCAGCAGGATAATGTGCTCAAGCTTGACATCAATGAAAGGCCTACCACTATCATCATAGTATATGACCTCGACCTGCCACTGGAATCTGTGCTCTAACATCCCTCCATCATCACTGTCAAGAGATGTGAAGGGAAAGCCGGAGGGAGATCCCATAAGTTGGAGGCTGTCCTCAAAGGATCTCGCCCTCCTCAGCTCTCCTTTGGCCTCTGTGGCACCTTCCGCACCGAAGAGTACTTCAAAGAGCCACTAAGATGCTTCCAGTGTCAGAAGTTTGGCCACCACAAAAGCCGTTGCACAGGTCTGGAGATCTGTGGAGTTTGCAGCAGCAGACAGCGCCATACTGCCCCTTTGTATTGCCAGGCACAAGGAAGGGCACAAAACCACCGCCCGCTGCCCAAACTGTGGAGGATCCCATCATGCTTGGCATGATAGATGTCCCCACAGATTTCAGCGTATTGCAGACCGCCAGGGAGCGGACTGCCAATACAACCTCCACCCACGTCAGCCACGTCGAACGCAGCCACCTCCAATCAAACACAACCCTCCACCATCCAACTACACCTCCCAACAAAATCCTAATCCTTCCAGACATGCCATTCCTGAACTTCCCTCTCCGCCAACTCCCCCTCAAGCACCTAAACCTCAACGTCCTCCCAAACCTCCTCCCAAGGCAAAACGATCCCCAACCCATACTCCCTCACCTTTAAGATTTACCTCTCCAACCAATCCTCCCACTGCAACCCAGCCAAAAAAACCTACCTCATCCTCCTCCGCACCTGTAACTCATACACCCATCCCTTTCCACTCGTTAAAAGAATTCCCCAACCTACCTAGCTCCACCGTCACAAGCAAGCCAAGCGCCTCACGCCCCTCCAAATGTCCTCCAATTATTGACAGCAGTGAGTACGACCTCTCTGCTTGCCCTATGGATGCTCTGCTAGCAGCAGCCATCAGCAATATCCTTTGCAACTTCTTGCGATCCCGCAAAATTAAATTCACACAGGAGTCTCTTGATGACTTCGTGTTTGACAACACAGCCTGGGAACTAAGATCTCAATTCCCTTCATAGATCCTCTTGCAAATGAACCTAATACAACCACTTGCAACAACCAAAACACCCAAGTGAAAGTGCTCCAATGGAACGTTTGTGGGCTTCGAAACAAGTTTGTATTCCTCCAATCTCAAACCTCAGTGCAAGACCCTGACATTATCATACTGTAAGAAACTCTGCTTAATGAGAACATACCATTTGTGTTCTCAGGATACAATTGTACACAACGTATCTATCACTAACGACAAGAGGACTAACCACCCTTGTCAAAAGCAGCATCCCCTCCAAATTACTACCAAGCATAGACTGTGGGACAGAGGCAGAGACTCTTAGTGTCCAGATATCTCTGCTAGCCACGACGCTAACAGTCCACAACATCTACATGTCCCCAGCAAAAAGCATCAATGCGGAGGCGCTCTTCGCCGCAGCCTCTGATGATGACTCAATTATTGCAGGCGACTTCAACGATCATCACCAGTTCCTGAACTTAATATCAGCAACAAATCAAACAGGCAGACACTTGCATGCCCTATTGCAAGAATATCCTGATGTAGCACTGCTTAACAACGTCACAGAAGCCACCCATCTAAAAGGAGTATGGCTAGATCTCACCTTCCTCTCCAGTGCCATACAAAGAGGCGCTAAATGGCAACTACATCCTGTACTAATTAGTGATCACCTTGCCATTGAAGTTGAACTTGAATTGGAGAAATACCCCCCTCCTCCTCCACCCCTAAAAAGGTGGAACCCAGAGTTTGCTAACTGGGAAAAATTCGAAACAGCTATGGCAGAGTGGGCTCGGGAATACATAAAAAAACCTCACAATGATATCTCCACCCTATCAATGGACTTCAGCAAACAACTAGAGGTAGCAGCCAGTGTTTCCATGCCACAAAAATTAACTCTGAGAAGAAACATGCCGATGCCTGGTACTATAACAGTCGCATCAAAGAAATGAATGCTAGAATAAACAGGACCAGAAAACTTTTCAGAAGACACAGAACAGATGAGCTACATAATTTACTTGTAGAGATCATCAAACATTCTGTGCAATTATCACTGGAAGTAAAAATAGACAAATAGTACTCATGGTGCAACGAGGTCAACTTCAGTAAATCCCTAGCCAAGATATGGGGCTGATTTAACAAAGTCTGTGGGAAGAATAATACACCCAGATTCATACACCCAGACCCATTAGCTGAAGCCAAGAGGATTGCTAACAGCTTTGCGGACAGAGCAAAAAGCACCAACCTACCTCTGCAAACTATAAACAGACAGAGAACACTGCTCCCAATCAGGAACAACATCATTGAAGCCGCCTGCAACATGGTAGATGATACTGATCACCCCTACACCATGGAGGAGCTTAACACGGCCCTTGCAAAAGGCAGGAAGGACACTGCCCCTGGAGCCGACCTCATCACATTTAGCATGCTGAGGAACATGGGAAACCACGCCAAATTGGTGTACTTGCATTTGATTAACAGGACACACACGGAAAGACTACGTCCAACTACATGGAACCAGCAGGACACCAAACCAATTCCAAAACCCAAGGAGCCAGACACCTACCGACCAATAGCTTTGATAAGCTGCACAGAGAAAGTAGCTGAGAGAATGGTACTCAACAGACTGCAGTGGAAAATAGGCCAACTACATCATCGCCTATATGCCTACAGAAGCGGCATAGGCACTCAAGAATGCATTACAGATGCCCTCTCAACAATTAATGACAAAAAAGCCTTTGTCATATTCCTCGATCTCGAGAAAGCCTTTGAGCTAGCCAGCTCACCAGCTATACTCTTCACTCTTGTTGAAAAAAGAGTGAAAGGACACTTACTGGCCTGGATTCAGAACTACACACTGAACCGAGAAGCCAGAGTCACTTTCCAAGGAAAAATCACTGATTTCATCCCCCTAGAAAACGGTACACCACAAGGAGGCATACTAAGCCCCTACCTTTTCAATCTGCTAATGGAGAACTTAGCCACTTTAAACCTCCCAAATGGGGTGGAAATTTTCATATATGCCGACGATATATGCATAGTATGTCCACATATAGCTCATGCAAGAAATGCCACTCAAAAAGCACTTGACATGATCCAAGCCAAATGCAATGAACTTGGCCTAAAGATCAACACCAACAAAACAAAAGCATTGGCTATAAGAAACTCGCAAAACCCTCAGAACTTCACACTGAGGGGAGAAGACATTGAATGGCTGAGTCAATTCATGTACCTTGGGGTAATCATTAGCAAAACCCTATCACCAGCCAATGAAGTAACCTACCTCAGAGAGAAGACAAAGATTCGTTTATCAGCCATGAAACGAATGACCTCCCTAAAACAAGGAGTATCAAATAACCTCCTAAGACTGCTTTATCTACAAGCAATTCGATCCCACATCGATTATGCAGCACCCACACTCACTGCATTGACTGACACTCAAAAAGCATCATTAGAAGTAGTCCAAAACAATGCCATGAGACTCATTAGTGGCTCTCCAATGTGGACAAGACTCTGCTTACTTAGAGCAGAAACCAACCTAATTCCCCTGTCAGCTAGGATTAACATTAGGAATAGCAGCATTATATTCGAGTCAATCATCGCAGACAGAAAAAGCCCTCTCAACAATAAAATAAAAAGGCTTCTACTTCTCGCCGAAGAACTGGATCCGCCAAATTCTCATGCAAAGAAACTGCTGGATACACTCAGAAGGATGCAGATGCAAAATGTGGCTCATAAAACCAAGGGACAACAAAAGCATGATGGATACAGCCCTCCTGCCCCTTGGGGTCAGGACCCTATCAAATGCAACTTCACCATCCTACCAGCAGCAAGCAAGGCTCTCTGCACACCAGAGCAACTTACTGTAGCTGCAAAGAATGCAATCAGGAATACACCTGCGCCTCACACCTGCTATACGGATGGATCAGTAGACCGTGCAATCCCTGCAGCGGATCTCTACATCAGGATATAAAGAAAAGTGGAGACTTTCCAACCATGCTTCCACACTGCAAACTGAACTAGTGGCCATTGCAAAAGCTCTAGAACACTCTGCCAACCAACAAGAGGGGAACACAACGATCCATACAGATTCCAGAGGAGCCATTCTGGCCCTTAGCAACAAGGAACCTACAGAGAATGTTTACCTCATCACTTAAATTCAATTCTTAGCCTTGTTCCACCAAAGCAACAACAGGCAAGTAACCTTGAATTGGATTCCAAGCCATACCGGAATCTCTGGCAACGACGAGGCCGATCACCTAGTCAAATCGGCCTTAATATGCCAAACCATTAGCATTACTCTACAACCTTCATTAAAAACCATCTAGAATCAAATGGCTGCCTACTACAACATCCAAAAGACTAGTGAAGTAAGGAGAGCCTTCCTAGATGGATCAAGATCGGCAAAGTGGTATATTGAAGCGAGAAACATATTACCACACCCAATTGCAAGACAAACACCCCGCCAGGACGCAGTAATCATCTGCAGACTGCGACTGGGATATCTATGCAACTGGCAAATTATCTTAGATAACGGCAAAGACCCTGCAACACAGCATAGACCAATAAGACCGTGCAAGTACTGTAATCAAGACACAGAAGAGCCTCTACAGCACTATCTACAGCAATGTCAGGAAACAAGCCTACTTTGGCAGGATCTTAATCCCAACAATCCTGCAACTGCAACAGCAATTGTCAAACACATAATTGACAATCATAACACCCTCTCAGCCTTTCTCCACTGCTACCCTCCACCGAGGTAACGTTGCAACAATGCCAATCAGCAATCTAAGCGGCAATTGAAAAGAAATCTTCTTATCCCCCCTGCAACTTCTTTGTTGGGAGTGGAACGATTGTTGGCGGCTGAGGGCAACAACTCGTACTCCTTATAAGGAGACAGTTTTGTCTTCCCGTCCTGTTTTCAGCTTGAGAATGGGGTCGGAATCGTCGGTGGTCTTTTTGACTTCCAACATATCTTTCTCTCCTCTCAGCTAATCTCCCTTACTGGAATCAGAACGGTTGCTGGCGGCTGAGGTCAATAACTTGTACTCCTTATAAGGAGACATTTTTGCCTCCCCGTCCTTTCTTCAACGTTGAAGATGGAAACGGAGCCGTCGGCGGTCTTTTTGGTATCCAGCATTTTTTTCACCTTCAATCTCTCTTTTCCCAGGTCAGGCATCCCTCCCAATCACCTTTGAAAGTCTCAAT
>NC_090725.1:154711667-154719167 GCF_036898095.1 Palaemon carinicauda | reverse complement strand
CGTGAATGTGGGCAAGGTATCGATGAGGTTGATGAAAGGTGCCCACTCCTGAATCTGTTTGTCGATGTGCTTTTTGAGGTTTAGCATGAAGTACAGTTAGAGTCAAAAGAACGCCGACACCCAGGGGAAATCTTTCGTCAGATGTCTCTAGTGTTCTCATGACAAAACAGACAACGAGTTGCTCCTCTTACTACTGCTAAGAAATGGGCGGAGCCTTCTCCAACCTTGATGAATCAAAGACAGTAAACGGCTGTCTTTGTTAGTGGAAGCATTGAAATGAGAGAGAGAGAGAGAGAGAGAGAGAGAGAGAGAGAGAGAGAGAGAGAGAGAGAGAGAGAGAGAGATCAAATGGTTTGAGCTTACTCTAGTTCAGTGGTTCTTAACCTGTGTTCGATCGAACCCCAGGGGTTCGGTGAAGCAGTCTCAGGGGTTCGGCGGAGGTAACACACTACAAATGATATGAGAGTGGCACTTGTCAAGGTTAAGCCTCAAATTTCTGGAATTGTCTCTGAAAGGTATCTGAAAAAGTCAAATTGATTTGCAATAAGTATTCATTATGTTTCTGTTTTTGTGTGAAGTTCATATTTTGTTAATATATTTAGGTGTAACTTTCTGTTTCTTTTCCTCTTTATTTCATTCACCTATATTCACGTATATATATATATATATATATATATATATATATATATATATATATATATATATATATATATATATATATATATATATATGTATATATTATATATATGTATATATATATGTATATACATGTATATATATATATATATATATATATATATATATATATATATATATATATATATATATATATATATATATATATATATATATATCCAACTAAGAAGGGTTCAATGAGTATACATATGACAATTGCGGGGTTCAGTACCTCCAACAAGGTTAAGACCCACTGCTCTAGTTAGTGAAGTAATGTAACGGCACATAAACTCCTTTTTAGACATTTATGCATATCAAAATATTGTTTGTCATTATTATACAATGTTTCCAATAGAAATGATTGTATTATGCTCCCAAAAGCTTATCGTTATTTTTCAGATTCTAGATTGACTGCTAAAAACTACTTTCAGTTTATAGATATTCATTGAATGTAACATTTCGTAATACGTGAGGATACTTTATGGTAAAATATTTCCCAAATTATTCAGATTCAGGGGTATGCGCCGTTTCAGTCTTTAGATATTCATCATTTATTTTACATTCCCATTGTTGAGCTTTGTCATCTCACCGTCTGCTACCTTGGTCTTGAAGGATTAGCATTGCTATTTGAACTAAAATCTTAAACATATATAGTAAAATCTTTACTACATTGCTAATTCAATCTTTGTCGTAAGTGCTTTATTCACTTGATAATTATCGAAACTAAATGGCAAAATTGGAGATAGTTATTACAGGATATAAATAACGGGATTATTTTGTTAGAATCAAATGCTTATCCAAATAATGGGTGATTTTTGGGGAAAATAACTATAATTGCTTTTGGGCGTTTGGAGGATTTGCTTCCTTAAGGATCCGTATACCAACATTTGTCCGGCTGCATATAGTTTGATCATTATATTTTATACTCCTCTATATAGCTTAAATGCTCTGTAGGAAAATTTAACCAGTTGCTTTAAAATCGACTAAGACATTTTCGTTAACTGGAATAATGATAGAGGAATGGGATATATATTGTATAAAAAATCTGAGGGGCACCAATTATTCATGGAAGCATGCTTCACAATGCAATTTTCTTTTACTTCGATGGAGATTGTAAAAACTAAGATAGAGGAAAATGAAATACAGATCTCCAAATGCCTTATTCCGGAATCCAGCTAATGAATATCTTGTTTTGGTGTCACAGAAATATCAAATAGTTCCAAGTTGGAATGGTCAAGTGAAGGTGTTTCTGCTGCCGCTTGGGAGAGATTTCTTTTATGAGGCACAGTGAGAAGCTAAGAACCAAAGTTGACGCCCTAAGACGAGCACCAAGGCATTCATTTTAAAGATAATATTTAATAAATAAATGAATAAATAATGATAAAAACGCAAATATTAAATAATGAATCAGAGGATAGAGGAAGAAGCTCAGGCAATAAAATCTAAAGAATGAGAGAAAATATTCAGGAATCCCTGAGTATCGCTCCTCAGCTGTATGAGTTAGTGATTAACAGGACAATCAAACTTTTATTTCCGAGATATTTTAATATTTGGTTTTTCCTTTCCCCTACTCACGGCACCAGCTGTAGAAATTGTGGTTTAACTAATACCCTGATAGGCTGAGGAGCTGGTATGGATAGCTTTTGCTCGAACAACCCGAACTAGAGCTTCACGGATAGTAATGCATTTTTCGCTTGTTAAGCGCCCATCTACCTTGCGTAATTTACCCGGTCTAGAGACCTACATCTAGCACCCCATAGCTGGGCTAATTCGGGCACTTGATCACTGTAAATAAGGACTTTATCATACAAAGCTAAGCCTATTTGAATCAAGATTATAAGACCTTTGTGCATGAAATTGATAAGAAGTTGGTTTGATCTCAAAGCTGTTTAATTTCTCAAGATAAAGCTACTAGCAATTATATAATCATTGATAATTTACAACCAGGGTATTAGAATGGGGAATCATTTCGTGCTTATGCCATCTATTCGTGTATATTTTCAGGAAAAATTATAGGAGAATTCATTTTGGGAAAATAGGTATATCATAGTTTCATGACAAAATTTCTGAAAATTATGTCGTTCTGAGACTATGATTTGTCAATAAAACAAATTTCTTAAACTCTTTGCCAGAATGTGACAGCGTCCTCATCTTCCTTAATATAAGTTATTTTCAATACGAAATAATAAATTCTGATTGTATTAAAGGTGTTTTGCAGTCATCAGTATCTATTATATCCATCATCGATTATCTATTGTGTAAAGTTAATACTTAAATTTCGTTACTTATCGACCTTCCATCAACAGCAGCTATTTTATTCTACTGCTGCTATCTTTTACAAATCAACTAATAATGAATTAGGTTAGCCAAATTTATTAGAACATTGACGGTTATCAAATAAATCTCAGGCAATGATACAATATCTTACAGGCTGTATCATGAGTCTACAAGCAGCCTGTCTCCACAACCCCTAAAACAGAAATGACTTTCCTATTTGCTCAGTGTCGGAATGGCCGGGGCAGGGGGGTTGAAGGAGAACCCCTTCCTCTTCCCTGGAAAGTGTCTACTTGGTCCCTCTTACGAAAAAAGTAGCAATTGAAAAATAATAGTATATATATATATATATATATATATATATATATATATATATATATATATATATATGTGTGTGTGTGTGTGTGTGTGTGTGTGTGTGTGTTTTGTATTTGTATTGAAAAGTTGAGACGTCAAATGATTATACAGAATTGAAATATGGCAACTCGATTTGTAACATGCTCCACCCATTTCATAGAAGTTGTTAGAAGAGCAACTCCTTGTCCGTTTTGTCATGGGAACACTAGAGACATCTGACGAAAGATTTTCCCTGAGTGTCGGCGTTCTTTTGATTCTAACTGTACAGGAGTGGACCCATTCCTTAGCATCCTTATTAATGCCAAACCAAATGAACTTTGTCTTCAGCTGCTGTGCAGTAGAATGGTGTGAGGGATGTGAAAGGTCATAATGAGTTCAAACACTTGTCGGTGCATAAGGGAAGGTATCCACGGTCTAGGTCTACCAGTACTAACGTCATAGAGGAGGGTGGCGTTGGAGTCATCGAGAGGGACCTCCTCCCAATGGAGGGATGTGCAGGATGTCCTATATGCTTGGTACTCTAGATCTTTTTATTGGACCTCTGTCAATGCGTTGTAATCCAATCCCAGGCGAATGGTAGCTAATGTGTTTCTTGACAGGGCATCGGCAACAGGATTCCTTTTCCCAGGGACTTGCTAAAGGGTACAATTGTATTCTGCCACGCCGGAGAAATGTAGGCATTGACAGGCAGACCAAGCGTCGGACTGTCGAGTGAAGGCTTGTGATCCGTGCAAATGGCAAAAGGTGTACCTTCAAAGTGGCAAAAGTGACGGACAGCCAAGTGCACCGTAAGCAATTTGCAGCCGAAGGTAGAGAAGCCGGATTCCGCCTTGGACAGTTTCTTACTGAAGAAGGGCAATGGGCGGGGCAAGCCGTTAACCACCTGCTTGAGGACTGCCCCAATAGCAAAGTCGCTGGCACTGGTGGAGAGGAGAGGAGCATGAGGCATGGGAAAAGTGAGAGCAGCAGCGGTTGGTAGTGCATTCTTTGCATTGTAGAATGCCATTTCTTGGGGGAAACCCCACTACAGGTCTTTTGGCTTACCCTTGAGGAAGGCATAGAGAGGGGCAAGCATGGGGATGATGGCTGGCAGGAAACGGGGATAATAGTTGATCATGCTCAATAATTCTTGCAGTGCTTAGACTGCCGAGGGCGTGGGGAAGTTGAGAACGGCTGCTACCTTCTCAGGGAGGGGGTGGAATCCTTTAGGAGTGATGTGGTGCCCGAAGAACAATTATTCATTGGCGCAAAAGGTACGCTGGTACCAGTGAAGAGGAGACGAGCATGTTGCATGGGAAAAGTGAGAGCAGCAGCGGTTGATAGGGCATTCTTTGCATTGCAGAAGGCCACTTCTTGATAGGGGCCTCACTTCAGGTCATTTGGCTTACCCTTGAGTAAGGCATAGAGAGGGGCAAGAGTAGGGGTGATGGGTGGCAGGAAACGGTGATAATAGTTGATCATACTCAATAATTCTTGCAGTGCTTAGACTGCCGAGGGCATGGGGAAATTTAGAACGGCTGCTACCTTCTCAAGGAGGGGGTGGACTCCTTTAGGAGTGATGCGGTGCCCTAAGAACGATACTTCATTGTTGTCAAAGGTACACTTGTTGTACCGGACTATAAGACTGTTCTTTTGTAGGTGGCCGAGCACGATGTGTAGATGACGGAGGTTTTCCTTTTTTGGAATAAGAGAACACAAGTATGTTGTCCACATAACATGCACAGAAGAAGTCCCCTATGATGCCATCCTTGAGATGTTGAAAAGTAGTCCCAGCATTATTTCTTGCAGTGCTTAGACTGCCGAGGGCATGGGGAAATTTAGAATGGCTGCTACCTTTTCAGGGAGGGGGTGGACTCCTTTAGGAGTGATGCAGTGCCCTAAGAACGATACTTCATTGTTGTCAAAGGTACACTTATCGTACCGGACTATAAGACTGTTCTTTTGTAGTTGGTCGAGCACGATGTGTAGATGACGGAGGTGTTCCGTTTTTGGAATAAGAGAACACAAGTATGTTGTCCACATAACATGCAAAGAAGAAGTCCCTATAATGCCATCCATGAGATGTTGAAAAGTATTCCCAGCATTACGAAGGCCAAAATAGGAGTAATTGAAGGTGTATGTACCGAAAAGGATGGTGAGTGCAGTCTTGGGGATGTCTTCTGGGTTCATGGCTATCTGATGATACCCCTTCAGGAGGTCGAGTGTGGAGAAAACCTTAGCTTTGTACAAGTTGGAGGTTACGTCGGCGATGTTTGGGAGGGGTTAGTGATCCAGTTCTGTCTGCATGTTCAGTCCCCTGTAATCCCCACACGGATGCTGAGAGCCATCTTTCTTCTGGACAATGTGCAAGGGTGACGAACATGGGTTCGAGGCCTTTGGGCAAAGGCCCATTTCTTCCATTTTGGCGAACATTTGTTTAGCGGATACCACACGATCCGGTGCCGGACGTCTGAATCTGGCAAATACTGGGGGCCCTGTCGTCTTGATGTGGTGGTAAATACCGTGTTTCATGGGAAACGTTTTTATTTTTTATTTTTTTTTTCGATCCCATACAGCAGGGGAACCCCACTCTCTACACGACCTTCACTGTCGTTTTACCTTGTTCGTTCAGAGTATTAAATGTCTTATATCGCGTATTGTTCATTTACTGTTAAATCGTCACTGTTGTATGAATGATGAAATAAGAAAGTCTTCAGTTTCCTCTTGACAGCCTTAATGTCTTCAATCAATCGGATGTCTCGTGGGAGCTTGTTATATATTCTCGGGGCCGAATATTTAAAGGCTTTGGAGCCTAAAGTAGACATATATCTAGGTTCCAATAGTTTGAAGCCATCTGTTACTATTATCGTGTCGACACGATCTGTCGGCTACACAATATATAGCAATTTTCTTAAGTATTTTGGACGACTGGATTTGATAATTTGGTGGGTTATTGTACATATTTTAGATTCAATTCTCACTTTTATCGGCAGCCAGTGTAAATCAATTAGTATAGGGGTGATACTTTGCTTCTCTGTTAATTATGTTTTGTAGTTTCTTAAGTTGCACTTTTGGTAAATTGTAATAGATGGAGTTGCAGTAGTCAATCCTGGTAATAACAGTTTATCACAAGTTTCTTTACAAAATTTTCGTCCAGGTACTTTTTTATAAACGTAATGTTTCTTAGATGATAACCAACAGTTTTTATTACATTATTTATTTGGGCATTGCGAGACAGGTTACAGTCAAGAAATACACCTAGATCTTGAACTTTACTAGATATCGGCACTGAGTTATTATTTATGTTTATTTGAATATCACCCAAGTTTCTCACGCCGTTTCTCTTACCCACCACCATGCATTCAGTTTTGTTCTCATTTAATCTTAGTTGTTTGAATGTCATTCATTCGCTAACACTATCAAAGATTCGTTTTAGAGTTTCAGTAGTGTCATCTACATCCTTTATGGAGAAGTAAAATTGTGTTTCATCCGCAAATAGTTTGAACTTCACACTATGCCTTTGTAGTATTTTCGATAGACCAATAGTATAGATGCAGAATAAGATTGGGCCAAGTACACTCCCCTGGGGTACCCCTCTGTTTAAGGGTCCATATGATGAATAAGAATTTCAAATTTGTACACAGTAATTTCTACCAACCAAGTAGTCTTTTAGGTATTCGAAAGCTTGATCTTCAATGCCGATGGACCGTAGATCATTTAGTAGTAATTCATGCACAACTGTATCAAACGCAGCACTAAGATCGAGCGATATTAAAATACCACATTCATTTTCATCCATCATTTCCAGCATATCATTTATTACAGTAGTATTTCAGTAGTTCTGGACTGCAAACTTCTGGGTACGATCCGTGGGTACGCACCCACGGATGCCTACACCCCGTAGGCATCCGTGGGTGCGCTGATATGGAGAGCAAGGTTAGCAGGGCCAGATTGGAGAGGCGTCAAGGAGTACGAATCCGCTTTGACTAACGGTCGGTTAGCTACATTGACCAGGAGTTGGAAATGTGAGAGGAAATCTCCACCAAGGATTGGAAATGTGACGTCACCAACGAGAAACTTCCAAAATTCTTGGTGCTTCCAAACTATAATGTAAGGGTTTCATAACCGTGGTTGGGTATCACTGTCCTGGAGAATGACCTTGGCAGATGAGAATGACAAGCACCCATGCCTACCAAAAATGGCATGGCCATACCT
>NC_090725.1:154701667-154706667 GCF_036898095.1 Palaemon carinicauda | reverse complement strand
TGGGAGCAGCCTGAGGACCATCACTTTCTCAGTTAATGAAGGCGCATGCGTGTTACAAACAATGCAACTATTTCTGTGGTACTGAAGGTCGCCCTCCATGCCAGACCAGGAGACAGACTATCTAGCCCTCCTAAGCATGGAATCGAACCCTTGGTGACCACCATGTAAAGTTTCTAAAACCTGTGGACAAAGTTATTCTGGGATTAAGATTTGTATGCACCCGTCTTTACATGTGTAAAGTACTAGATTTTCTATGGTTGAGAGACGATCTCTTAAACCATAAAAGGGCTTCAGGCAGGCCAAGCAAAGGACCTTGCTAGACTTGTGTTTTTCGCATGGGCATGACTGCCTCCACAGTTTCTGCACTATGTCTAACGGTGGTGAGGGTTGATGTTGGTTGGCTTCTCCCCCACCCCTTGTGGAAGCTTTTGCAGGGATGGAGCCGGCTCCACTTTAAAATTCTACTGGTGTGACTTCTGTATCCTGCTGCCGCCCTTACTACCTCCACCAGGTATCCTGCCAGATCACTTCGAATGCACAGTAAATCACCTGTTGGAGATCAATGTAAAGGACTTGTATGATTGATATATCAGTATTTTTAACACTTAATCCCCTAATATTACCATAAATTTCTTAAAAAATACATATTCTGACATTAAAATTACAATTAGGATACTGAAAACCACATTCCGTGGTCTTTTGAGAGATACACACAAAGAAATCACTAACACCCTCATTATTACCTAGTGTTACATTGAAGAACTCCAATCATTGAACTGCCTGGTTTTCTGTACAGAGAATAAGGTTGGAGACAGCATCCAGTGCCTCCTTAGTCGAAAAGACATTTCTATCTTCTGAGCTGTAACTGGCGTCAAGGATGCGCTGCAGCGCCGGTGTGTAGTACAGTCCAACGTGTTGAATAGCCTCGTCGGCTTTTACCATTGGAGCCAGCACTTTATTGGTTTTAGCCATGATCGAATCGTGGGTGTTGAAATTTCTATTTCCGATGTTTCGGGGGCTGCGGATGTTGCACCCTAACCGGGGAACCACGTGTTCCAGATGGGGCAATATTAGCAAGGCCGGACTGTAGGGCCTTGGTCGTTATTTGCTACTGTGTCAGCCATAACTGTGGACGTACAGCATTACGAAAACTCGGCGAGTTTGAGTTCCTAAGGCCAGTGGATCTTTGGGTAGCTACTGTAGGTCTTGATTGGGTAGGCATGGCGCTCGTTTATGAACATAGGTAACTCACTCCATGTACGATGTCTAGATGCATAGGATTAGAATGAAACCACAAATGTCCCGTGAGGAGTATAATGTATCGTGATTCATCACATAAGAGAGCCAGCTACAGACTGATTAAATGGAGTCCCCTATGTGTGAAAAACATACTTATATTTAATGTCACAATTATATGTATTTGAACTAATTGGGATTGCTCCCTTATGTCTTCCTGACTAAATCACAGTCGATAGAAATGAATGCGAAAGGAATTTTCTGGAAATATTTCTGATGAATGACATAATAAATGGAACTATTTGAATGTTACAACGTCACCTATTGACATAGAACTTCAAGGGTATTATCAAAAGCACAGTTATTTTTAGTTTCACATTTATTCATCATCTTAGGATATACATGGATAGTGAGAAATATCTTTTCTGGGCAAAATCTCTTTTCAAATGATTTTTTTGGGAACTTTTTATGCCTTTGGCAACTTTTATCTCACTAAAATGAAAAAATCTATCTAGATGGGACGACTTTCACAATAGATGTTGAATTCTTTATTATTGCGCCATCACAATTCAATGGAATAACTCAGATATATATCCAGGAAAACCTTAGGTATCACGATAAAAATGAAGTTTTTCAAAAGTTGATTACCAAATAGTGATGTCATTAACCCTTATCACACAACCAATCAGAGCGTGTAACGTATCGTAATTTGAATTTATTAACAGATTCACTAGGAGCTATATCATTATCTGATTTTTAAACCCTCTTCATATAAGTACATCTCAAGCCTGGATATCGATCTGCTTGACCGTACTAAGGGAGAGAGGGAGAGAAGGAAAGACGGGATAGGTAGTGGTAGGGAAGGGGTTGGGGGAAGGATGGGTCTGTCCCGGACTAAGGGAGAGAGGGAGAGAAGGAAAGACGGGATAGGTAGTGGGGTCTGTCCCGGACTATGGGAGAGAGGGAGAGAAGGAAAGACGGGATAGGTAGTGGTAGGGAAGGGGGTGGGGGAAGAATGGGTCTGTTATGGTTTGTGATTGCAATTCACATTTGGATTTCCCAATCCAAAACCTTCGTGAGTTAATCGACACTAGAAAATTAGAGCAAAACTATCAAAGGAAATCTGCTCACTTCATTTGCAAATTTTAAGGCATTGTGTATGTGGTTCTACATGTATGTATAGCGAGACACTTCTGTGACACCCTTGAGAGACCTTCATACATTCGGAGTTCCTTTTCATAAGGAAGACTTCTGACTAATGCTTTTTTTTCTTATCACGTTTATATAAAGTGAAACTGAACCGTTAGGTTTCTTACAAGTAGAACCACTTTTTGGGGAACAGCAAACGAATAAGAATCAGCTTGTAAAGAAAATAACTGTTTTTAAGTTCCAAAAACCAAACGGTAACTGTAGCTACCGGATCTACTGCTTCCAGACTTTCAACTACCGATTACTACAAACTAACAGATGGTCAGTCGTTAAGGAAAATGGACTGTACTTTTTCATAAAAGGATATGGATTACTGCTTCAATAAATCAAGATTTTTCCATGCCTTTAAATCCCACCGAGAGAGGAAGTCGAAAATATAGCGAAGGGATTTCCCATTGCATTGCTGGAACCGAAAAATTCCTGAAAAAGCCGATGTAGATTAGATTTGCAGATTCCTAACGAAAAAGTCAGAGTAAGAGATAACGCATTTCAGTACGTAAAGATTAAATGATATCCAATTTAGATGCAACGAGAGAGAGAGAGAGAGAGAGAGAGAGAGAGAGAGAGAGAGAGAGAGAGAGAGAGAGAGAGCCATTTGATTTATTTCTGACAAACACTATTTGCATTGTTGTAAACTCTTCTGTCCTAGTTTTACTTCATATGACTGTTTGCGAAGCTAGAAGATATTCATTGAACAATTAATTTTGAAATCCATTTGTGACCAGATTTGAGCAGGATTTTATTGAGGTAAACAAAATGATGAAATATAATAAAAAAATCTATTATTTATTTTCAAGCAACATTCAATTCCTTAAATGCTAAAGTTATAAATGGAATTTGTTTATGTTTTCTTTTAGCTAAACTCTGGTTTTATTCAGTCTGTTTGCCTTCCTAACGCTAGTATTTTTCAATGAGTTCTATTCTCTTATCTACTGTTCCTTTCTCTTGTTAATGACTTTTTACAGGAGCAAAATGTTTTCTAACATTGGGCAACTTAGCCGTGACAGGAAATGGAAGGTGTCGGGTATTTGGTTGAACGAAAATGTGTTACAGATATAGGTCTACAACTGCCTTAGGTAACAACTCCTATTGATATTTCTAGCTTTAAATGTTTGTTTGTTTGATGGCTGCTTTTTCGGTCCCATACAGCAGGAGAACCCCACTCTCTATAGGACCTCCTCTGTCGTTTTACCTTGTTTTAAATAATATTTTGCAAATATTGATCGTAGCTCTCTCTCTCTCTCTCTCTCTCTCTCTCTCTCTCTCTCTCTCTCTCTCTCTCTCTCTCTCTCTCTCTCTTTTGTGGGTTTGTGAAACTAGTGATATTACTACTGGATATCTTGTTTAATATAATTTGATGTCCTGTGCGTGTCATTATATTGAAAATGATAACAATAACGTACCTTCTAGTACTTAAAAACTGTCCTATCGAGAGAATGTCATTAGTAAATTAGTTATACATACACTTGTACACCTTGGGATATTGACCTTTAGATACATTTAACAATATTTTGTTTCTACCTGACCAAAGAATCTCAGAAAAGCGAGTCTTAACATTAACATAGCCACCAGGCCCAAATGTCCTGACCCCATTCTATTGAGCTTCTCTTCAAATTCACGTAGACAGATGATGAAAAATCATAGGAAAAAATCTTATTTTTTTTCTCAAGACATACATATCTGTATTTTTTTTTTTTAAATTATACTTACTTTAAAAGAAATGTATAAAGTATGAAGTTTTATTGTGAATTTGCTGAACAGCGTTGGGCAAAAAGATTAAATTCTCGTTACAGTCAAGGGAACGAGGTTTCTCTTCACTTGGACATTTAAATTCCTGATGCTTGAGAGTTGTAGGCAGGATTAAAAAAATTGGCCCATTAATGATTAACCAGTTTACCCAAAACTTTAGAGGTGAGAGGTCACGCTGATGTTACACGACTTTTTTCAACTTAAAACTATAGTAAATAGATGCAAATAGTGGTGAATTTTAAGTGACTATTTGAGAATTACTGGAATTTTTTTTTACGGAATTTGGAAAATAAAGATTTAACGAAAAAAAGTGATAGAAAACTCGTGAACAATAAGCGTTGTTTTGTGTTGGTGTTTACCCTTTGCTTGGCACCCGGAATACAATGCCATTAAAGTTGGTGTACCTAAATGTAAGAGAAATTATATAAATGAACCAAAAGTTGATATTTTGAAGTTTCCTGGAAATGAAGAGGGAAAAAATAAAAAGCCTAGGAACATCAAAACTGAAGGTTTTAGACCTACCGCAAATCATTGGGTATGTTAGTAGGTCTCTCTCTCTCTCTCTCTCTCTCTCTCTCTCTCTCTCTCTCTCTCTCTCTCATGTATACGTATATATATATATATATATATATATATATATATATATATATATATATATATATATATATATATATATATATATATATATATTAACGATATATGTATTTGAATTGAAAAATTTTGTAGCTATACAAAGACAATGAGTCACAGTCTATCGGTAGTAGCTTAAAACGTTTGTAACAAAATATTTCTTTATTAAGAATGAC
>NC_090725.1:154684167-154696667 GCF_036898095.1 Palaemon carinicauda | reverse complement strand
TTTTTCGTTACTTCTTATATTGTTTATCAATTTCCTTAAATCCTTTCCTCACTAGGCCAATTTTCCCTGTTGGAGCCCTTGGCGTTATAGCATCTTGCTTTTCCAGCTAGGGTTGTAGCTTGGTTAGTAATAATGATAATAATAGTGGTATTATTATTATTATAATTATTATTATTATTATTATTATTATTATTATTATTAGTAGTAGTAGTAGTAGTAGTAGTATTAAGAGTAGTTGTAGTAGTAATGATAATAATAATAATATTAATATTAATATCAATATTAATTTTCATATTAAAAGTAATAATATTATTAATATTAATAATATTAATATTAATATTAATGATATTAATATTAATATTATTAATATTTTATATTATATAAATAATAATATTATTAATTATTTCATTAATAATAATATTAATATTAATGATATTAATATTAATATTAATATTGATAATAGTAATATTAATAATATTACTATTATTAATATTAATATTAGTATTAACATTAATAATATTAATAATAATATTGATAGTATTAATATTATTATTATTAACATTAATATTATTAATATTAATATTAAAATTATTAATATTAATATCAATATTAATATTAATATTAATAATACTAATATTAATATTAATATTAATATTAATAATATTAATATTGATAATAATAATATTAATAATATTAATATTAACAATATTAGTATCAATATTAACAACATTAATATTAATATTTATAATATTATGATTGATAATATTAATATTAATATTAATATTAATTTTAATATCATTAATATTAATATCAATACTAATAATGTTAATGTTAATAATAATTTAATAATATTAATATTAATATTAATAACATTAATATTAATATTAATATTAATATCAATATTAATAATGCTAATATTGAAAATAATAATATTAACATTAATAATATTATTATTAAAAGTAATATAAATATTAATATTAATTTTAGCATTAGTATTATTATTAATATTATTATCAATATTAATATTAATAATATTAATAATATTATTAAAATTAATTTTAATATAAATATTAATATAAATATTAATATTGATATTAATCATATTGATATTAATAAAAATAATATTAATATTAATATTAATAATAATACAATAATATTAATATTAATATTAATAATATTAATGTCAATAATAATTAATATTAATATTGATATAAATAATGTTAATAATAATATTAATAATGTTAATATTAATATCATTATTATTTATATTAATAATATTAATGATAATATTAATACTATTTATATTAATATTAATAACATTAATAATATTAATAATATTGATATTAATATTTATATTAATATCAATATTATTAATATTAATATTAATGTTATCAATATTAATATTAATATTAATAATATTGATATTGATAATGTTAATATTAATATCATTAATATTAATATAAATGATATTATCAATATTAATAATAATAATATTAATATTGATATTAATATTATTAATATTATTATTAATATTAGAAATATTAATATTAATATTAATATTAATAGAAGTAAAATTAACATTAATATTAATATCATTAATATTAATAATATTAATATCAATATTGATATTAATACTCATAATATTAATATTAATATTAATATTTAATAAAATAATAATAATAATAATGATAATATCAATATTGATATTGTTATTAATATTTATATTAATATTTTCATTACAAATAATAATATTATTTTTAATATTATTAATACTAACATAAATATCTATATTAATAATATTATCATTAACAATGTTAATATTGATATTAATAATATTAATATTAATATTAAAATTATTAATATCAATAATAATAATATCAATATTAATATTAATAATATGAATTTTAATAATATTAATATTGATAATATTAATATTAATATTAATAATTTTAATGTTAATATTAATATTAATAATATTAATATTAATATTAATATTAATAATAATATTATTATTAATATTAATATTAATAATAATATTTATATTAATATTAATATTAATATTATTATTATTATTATTATTAATATTAATATTAATATTAATATCAATAATAATATTAAATTATTTTTTATAATAACATTAATATAAATATTATTATTATTATTAATATTGATATAATAATATTGATATTGATATCAATAATATTAATATTAATATTAATAGAATATTATTAACATTAATATGAATAATATTAATATCAATATCAATAATATTAATAATAATATTAATAATATTAATATTAATATTAGTAATATTAATAATAATATTAATATTAATATTATTGATATTTATTATTAATAATATTAATATCAATATTAATAACATAAATATTAATATCAAAAATATTAATATCCATAATAATATTAATATCAATATTATTAACAATAATATTAATATTAGTATAATATTAATAATAATATTAATAATATCGATATTAATAATATTAATATTAATATTAATATTAATATTAATATTATTATTAATATTAATATTATTAATATTAATAATATCAAAATCAATAATAATAATTTTAATATAAATCTTCATGAAATTAATATTGATATTTATGATAGCATAATATTATAATATTAATATTAATATTAATATTGATAATAATATTAATAATACTGATATTAATATTGATAATAGTATTAATATCAATATTTATATTAATATTATCAATACTACTAATAATATAAATGTTAATGTTAATAATATTGATAGAAATATATATATCAATAATATTGATATTAAAAATATTATTATTAGTATTAATAATATTAATATTAATATTAAAAATATTACTCTCAATATTAATAATATTAATATTAATAATATTAATTTTAATAATATTAATATTAATAATAATAATAATAGTAAAAAATATAATAATATTATTGATAATATTATTATTAATATCAATAATATTTATATTAATAATATTAATATTGATAATATTGATATAGATATTAATATTAATAATATCAATATAGATAATAATATTATTTATAAGGATATTATTATTGATATTAACATTAATAATAATATTGATATTAAAAATACTAATATTATTGAAATTAATATTAATATCATATTAATATTATTAATATTATTAATAATATTATTATTATTAATATTAATATTAATATTAATATGAATAATATTAATAATAATAATATTATTAATAATAATAATATTATTAATATTAATGATATTAATATATATATTATTATTATGAATAATATTAATATTATTATTAATGATAATAATATTGATAATAATAATATTAATATTAATATCAATAATATTAATATTAATATTAATAACATTATTCCTAATATAATAGTATTAATATTGATAATAATATTAATAATATTAAAATAATATTAATAATATTGATATTAATATTATTAATATTAATAATAATAGTGATAAAATTAATATTAATAATTTTGATAATAATATCAATATAAAAAATATTATTATTAATATTATTAATATTAAATAAATATTAATAATCTTAAAAATATCATTTTTAATGTTATTGATATTAATATCAATATTATTATTAATATTATTAATATTAATATTGATAATATCAATGTTAATAATAATAATATTAACCCTTTTACCCCCAGGCTATTTGGAAATTTCCAATCCTTAACCCCCATGGGTTATTTTTTTCCCAACACATTTTGCAGTATATATATATTTTTCTAAATTGCTCTAACAGCCTTAATTTATATCATAGAGAGGTCAGGTTATTCTCATTCTTTTGGAAAATGCCTGAATTTTCTGAAAAAAAATATCAAAAATATGACGGACGTACCCTACGTCAATGGGGGTGAAGGGATGGCTTTTGTGAAACGTATCAGTACTTCCTTTGACGGTAAAAGGGTTGATATTAATAATATTAATATTAATAGTAACAATATTATTAGTAATATTAATGATATTAATATTAATGTTATTGTTAATAACAATAATAATAATATTGATATTAATATTAATATTAAAATCAATATAAATACTAATATTAATATAAGCATTAGTATTAGTATTAATATTAAAATCAATATTAATATTAATATTAATATTAATATTAATATTGATATTGATATTAATATTGATATTAATATTAATATTAAGTTTATTAATACTAGTATTAATAATATTAATATCGATATTAATATTGATACAATGATATTAATATGAATATTAATAATATTAATATCAATAATAATTTTAATATTAATATCAATAATATTAATAATAATATTTATATTAGTTACATTAATTATAATATTAATAATATTTATATTAATTTTATTAATGAAAATATTAATAATATTAATATTAATATTAATATTAATAACATTAATAATATTTATATTATTATTAATATTATTATTAATAATATTAATATTAATAAAAATATCAATAATATTGATATTAATAATATTGATATTAATATTAATAATATTAATATTAATATTATCATTATTAATAATATTAATATAAATATTAATAATATTGAAATTAATAATATTAATATTATTAATATTAATAATATTAATATAAATATTAAAAATTTTAATATTTTCGTTAATTGTGTTAATATTATTATTAATGATAGTGATGTTAATATTAATATTATTATCAATATTAATATTGAAATTGATACTAATAATATTGATATTAATATTAATAATTTTAATATTATTAGTGATATTATTATGAATATTAATATAAATATTAATATTATTATTACTATTAATAATAATAATACTGATATTAATAATATTAATATTAATAGTATTGATATTAATAATATTAATATTAATATTAATAATATTAATATTAATATTAATATTAATATTATCAATATTAGTATTAATAATAATAATATTTATATCAATATTAATAGTATTAATATTAATATTGGTATTAATATTGATAATATTATTAATAATATTGAGATTAATATTAGTAATATTAATATTAATATTGATAATATTAATATTAATATTAATAATATTTTTAATAATAATCATATTAACAATATTAATATTGATATTAATATTATTATTGATATTGATCATATTATTATTAATATAATTATTATTAATATTATTAATAACATTAATATTAATGTTATTTATAATAATATTAATATTATTACTGTTAATATTATTACAATTAATATTACTATTATTAATATTAATATTAATAATAATATTATTAATATTAATATCAATAATATTAATATTAATATTATAATATTAATATCAATATCAATAATATTAATAATAATGATATTTTTAATAATATTGATATTAATAATAATAATGATATTAGTATTATTATTATTATTATTTTTAATAATATTTTTATTAATATTAATAATATTAAGATTAGTATTAATAATATTGATAATAAAAATACTAATATTATTAATATTAATATTAATAATAATAATATTAATAATATTAATAATATTACTATTATATTAATAATATTGATATTAATAATATTGATATTAATATCAATATTATTAATATTAATAATAATAATATCAATATTAATAATATTATTATTAATATCAATAATATTAATATTAATATTAATAATATTAATATTATGATTATTATTAATATCAATATTAATAATAATAAATATGATATTATTAATATTATTATTAATATTATCAATATTAAAATAATTATTTTGAATATTATTTATATTAATATTAATATTAATATCAATAATATTAATATCAAAATAAATATCAAAACAATAATATTATTATCAATAATAATAATATTATTAATATTATTAATATTATTACTAATGTTAATATCAATACTATTATTATTATTAATAATGATATTGATATTAATATTAATAATATTTATATGATAATAACAATATTAATAATAATATTAATAATATCAGTATTATTATAATTAACATTAATATTACTATTATTGATATTAATAATGATTTTATTAATATTGATATTAATATTATTATCAATATTAATATTATTAATATCAACATTCTAATATTAAAATTAATATCATTATAAATATTAATATTAATCATATTAATATCAGTATTATTATTACTAATAATAATATCATTAATAGTACTATTATTGATATTGATATTAATATAAATGATATTTTTAATAAAATCCTTACTTCTAATAATAATAATAATAATAATAATAATAATAATAATAATAATAATAATATTATTATTAATATTAATATTATTTTCAATAATATTGATATTAATATTAACATTAACATTAATATTAATATTAATATTATTATTATTATTATTATTATTATTATTATCATTGTTGTTAATATTAATGATAGTATTATCAATATTGTTAAAATTAATATTCATATTAATGTTAATATTAATATTCTTAATATTGATATTAATACCATTATTGTTATCAATATCAATATTAATATTAATATTAATATTAATAATAATATTAATATTATTATCCATATAAATATTACTATTATTATTAATATTAATAATAATATTATATTATTATTTATTTTTTATATCAACATAATATGATTTTTGATATTAACATTAACCATAACCTTAATATTAACATTAACATAAATATAAATATTTATATCAATGTATATATATATATATATATATATATATATATATATATATATATATATATATATATATATATATATATGAATATTAATAATTATTGATATTGATATTAATATTAATATTACCAGTAAATATTAATATTAATATTAATATTAATATAATATTATTATTATTATTACTATATTTAATGTCAATATTAATATCATTAATATTAATATTAATAATATTGATATTATTATTAATATTAATATTATTAATAATAGTATTAATATTATTAATATTGGTATTATTACTATTACTCTTAATATTAATATTATAAATATTAATATTATTATTAATATTATTAATAACAATATTAATATTATTAATATATACATTAATATCAATATTAATATAATAAGAATAATATTAATATTAATTTTAATATTGATATTAATAATAATATCAATATTATTATTAAAATTATTAATATTAATTTTAATAATATTAATATCAATATTAATATTATTAATATTAATAATATTAATATTGATATTAATATTAATATTAATATTAATGTTAATAATATTAATATCAATATTAATATCATTATCAATATCAATATCAATATTATTATTGTTATTAATATCAATAATAATATTAATATTAATATCAATAGTAATATTATTATTATTAATATTAATATTGTCAATGTCAATGTCAATGCCAATATCGATATTAATATTAATATTGATATTAATATTCATATTAATATTATTAATATTGATATTAATATTTATAATAATATTAATATTAATATTATTATCATTATTATTATTATTATTTTCATTACTAATATTAATATTAATATTAATATTAATATCAATATTATTATTAACATTAACATTAATATCAATATCAATATTAATATTAATATTAATATTAATATTAATATTAATATTAATATTTTTATTAATAATATAAATAATAATTTAATATTATTAGTATTTTTAATATTAATATTGATATTAATATTAATACTAATATTAATATTAATAATAATATTAATATTAATATTAATATCACTAGCATTACCAATATTAATATAAATATTATTATTAATATCAGTTTTAGTATTAATACTAATATTAATATTGATATTAATATTATTATTATTAGTATTTTTAATATTAATTTTAATATTAATATTAATATTAATATAAATATTATTATTAATATTATTGTTATTATTGTTATCATCATTATTATTATTATTATTATTATTATTACTATTAATGTTAGTATTAATATTGATATTATTAATATCAATATTAATAATTATATCAATATTAATATTAATATCAATATTAACAATAATTTTAATATCAATATCAATATTAATATTAATATCAATCATATCAATATTAATAATATTAAAATCAATAATATTAATATTAATATTGATAATATTATTATTAATATTAATAATATTAATATTAATATTATTTTTAATATAAATATTAATATTGATATTAATATTAATATCAATAATAATAATACTAATAATATTAATAATGTCAATAATATTAATAATATTATTAGTATTAATAATAATTTTATCAATATTAATTCTAATATTAATAATATTAATATCAATAATATTAATATTAATAATATTAATAATATTAATATTAATATTAGTAATATTAATATCAATATTTTTATTCATATCAATATTAATATTAATATTAATATTAATATTTATAATAATATTAATAATATCAATAATATTAATAATATCAATAAGATTAATGATATTAAGAACATCGATAATATCAATATTATCAATAATAATATTAATATTAATAGTACACTAATAATAATATTGATATTAATAATAATATTATTAATATTAATATTAATATTAATATTAATAGTGATTTTATTATTAATATGATTATTAATAATAATTATTATCATTACTGAATTTAATAAATTTATCATCATTGTTATAAGATTTATTTTTCCTATAGATTTTTTCATAATTATTCCTCCGATTATTATTATCTTTATTGTCCTTATTAATATTTATTATTATTATTATTATTATTATTATTATTATTATTATTATTATTATTATTATTATTATTATTATTATTAATATTATCATTTCCATTGAAAATTGCCTAAATATGTTTTTTTCTCATTCTAAATTAAATTCTGATTCTGTTTATAATAGTTATGTACAGCTGCTCTATCATGTACCTTTTTTTACCCACGAACATGATTATGAACCCAGAGATGTTTAAAACGTTGTTATTTATTATTGATGGAAATAATTTGAAGTATATTAGGTGTTGTCGTATTTCTACAGTTCCGTATTAAACAGGTTCCCTTCCACCTGCTCAGTATCGGATATTATCGTTCGCCGCTATAACGGGAAAACCTGGCTCCAAGTACGATAATGGAAGAGCCAGCTGAATAAATGGGAAAAGGCAAAACTTGACGTTACGTTTCTGGGAAAATGTCAGCTCTATAACGTCATCCTGAAATTTTGGAGATTTAAACTACATAGAAGAGAATTACAACGGAAGGACTTCTACAGAGAACTTTGATATTACAGGAGCTCGACCAGAAGAGAAAATTAGTTGAAAGACACAAATTAAATTGAATGGGATGTTATGAAACTAAAAAATTGTGTTATCTTTTTATTTTAATCATATATCACATTGCAATCATAAAAATTTAGATAGATTTAAGTACCAAATATCTGTTAATCATGCACGAACATTGTATGATTTGGGAGCATTTTACAAACCACGTTGTCTAGACCCTCATCCTGTAATTACAAACCTGACGAACAGATTCTTTTTTACGAAGGAAAAATGGCTGTTATCCTTTGGAGTGGATTATTGTTTATCTCAGAGGGTATCAAAATTCAAATTTTCTTTCTCTTTAGAATCCATGTATTGCAAACTTATGAATTATCCAATGGTTGACAAATTTAATCCAGGTGACCTTATAACAGACCAAAAAAAAAAAAAAAAAAAAAAAAAAAAAATAATGTCAAACATCCTTAAATTTTTCAAACAATCTGAGAAGGTAAGCTTTGATTTATAAAAGTCTGATTTGAAAATTCTGAAAAATTTGAAAAGGAATAAAAACATTGTAACATGTATACCGGACCATGGAAGAGGCGTGGTCATTATGAACAAACAAGACTTATCTTAAGAAAATGAACTCCATTCTCATTGACCCTTTTATATTTAAAAAAATAATATATTAAGGCCTTTTTAAAAATACTCTTTTGCTAGAAGACTGATTAAATAGAATTTTTAAAGAAATTACTAAATCAGAAAAAAAAACATTAATGAAATAGAATACAAAACATTATATAGCAGCGGATCCAAGCCAGGCATTATGTATGGCCTTCCGAAAATACATAAGGCAAATATACCCTTAAGGCCAGTATTGCCATCTTTTAAAACTCACAATTATGAATTAGCAGAATTCATAATTCCCGGAATAATAAAATATGCTAGGAATGAATACTCCCTGGAAAACACCTATGAATTTATCAATGACATTAAAGATACCCCCATAAGTGAGGAAAACTACATTGTAAGTCTAGATATAACTTCTCTATATACAAATGTACCGGTTCAGGAAACTATTAATATAATTACTGTTACAACCCTTGGGGTTGTTATAAAAGTTCTTATTATAATTGTTGTAAGTAATAAAGTTATAAAGGTCAGCGAAAACAAACACTCAAGAAAACTTAACAATATTTAATACTTAGCAATTACAAAATTTAGATCAACCTTCTCAGATATGACAAATACCATAACTTGATAACAAGGAAGGACAAATACCAGTCCTTTGAATCACACTGGATTCCCTAAAACTAAGAAGCTAAGTCCTAACAAAGACAGGAGAAATAAGAGTTATTAATAATAAACTTGTTTGGATCCAACAATTTTGCTGGCCAGACCAAAAATTACCCTAATACTAATTCCAAGAAAGAAGGAAGACAGAGTGAATAAAACAGGAAAACCATTACAAATCCTACCTATCAACACAAAACTAAGCACACAAAATATGGTATATAATAGACCTACTGGATGACATTATATAGTCACGACGCAAATATGACATATATATATATATATATATATATATATATACACACGCATATATATATATATATATATATATATATATATATATATATATATATATATATATATATATATATATATACACACAAGATTAAATAATACAAAGGATGTATAGTTCTTCTCACCTCATTTGATATATCAGAGGAGAGACAAAACTAGGGCCGTGATCCACTTGCCATAACAGCTACCATAAAGCGATCCCAAACGAAAATCAGAGACAGTCTGTCTTACCTGGCGTCTGCCTCCCTACAGGCCATCTCACGAGCTTGCAAGCTCCCAAAACCACAGCAGCTGATTGGAGACGAAAGTGCCAGAGAAGCGACGGCACCAATTCCCTGGGAATTCCTCCTCGTCAGGGAAAGGCAGATCTGGCTCAAGTCACAGGTGACAGGAGCACCTGCGAGTCTCTACTGTACACGAGCCGCAGGTCGAGGCAGGAGACACTCGAGTCGCAGGTGACAAGAGAACCTGCAGACAATAGACCAAGGCGAGGATCCAAAGCGTAATCCAAAGAATCGTCGTTTAAATAAACTGCCAAATAATCGTCATCCAAAGTCCAAATCAGTATGCTGCTCAAAGTATGATATCAAGGGAATGCTCAAACCGGAACTGAACTCTGTCCGAGCACCAACGTCCAGACATCAAGTCGAGTTCATAACACTCGTATATATATATATATATATATATATATATATATATATATATATATATATATATATATATATATATAAACAATCGTTAAAACCAAGACTCTTCAATGACCTTCCACTTGATGTCAAGAATAACAAAAATGTGGCAGCTTTCAAGAAAAACCTGAAGACTTATCTCTTTGGAAAGTGTTATAATAGTGATCTGAAGACTATTAATCCTGAATACACATGCTAGCGAATAACTGAAAAGATACAGAGAAAAACATAAACTGGAAAGAAATTATTTTCACACATCAAGGGCCGCCTGAACAGACTCTTAGTGTCTGACCTGACGGAGGGCGAGAAATAAACCCCTAAAAGTAAGAGTAGAAAGTAATCGGGGAGGAGGCGCCTAACCACACTAAGAATCGTTAAATTAAGCACTTTACGCTAAATACTTAAAATGACCAGACAACGGACACTTAAATTTTAAAGATAAAAATGCTCATACAAAACAAAGGCTATTCTGCCACAAAGGGATTCTTAAAAACTAGTAATTAAACCTAGAAAACAAGGCTGATCTAGACTTTCTAATAATTACGAATCTCATATATGACGATCACGAAAACTTCATGGGTTTGAATAAAAAAATATTTCAAAAAGCGTTTAGATTTAACCGTTAATAACACCTACTTTGTATTCAATGATAATTATTACAAAAAAAGGAGGGTTTAGCAATGGGCTCACCTTTATCTGCAACTCTAGCAAATATTTTTCTTTGCTGTCATGAAGAAAAATGGTTTAATAATTGCCCATCCGATTTGAAGCCAATTTACTACGAAAGATACGTAGATGATACATTTGTTATATTAAAAAATAGGATGATTCTGAATTTGTTTTAAATTACATGAATATACAACATCCGAAAATCAAATTTACGATAGAAAAATAACAGAATGATAAAATTTCCTTTTTAGACATTTTAATAAATAAATT
>NC_090725.1:154669167-154676667 GCF_036898095.1 Palaemon carinicauda | reverse complement strand
TCCTGAGTGGGAATTAGTAGAATCGTTCTAAATATGCTATAATTTGCACCATGCCTAAGACATTTTACGCCTCTTTCAAGCGACAATCCATTATAGATTATCTTGATCTTCCTCCCTCATCTTAATCAACCTTTTCGAATATTCAAATGCAGTTAATCTAATATATCTGGATATCTTACCATTTGTCCCATGACAAATACATCGAACCTGTCCATCAAAATATAATCCAGACTATAAATTCCTGCTCTTGCTAAACCTTCAGAGTCAGCCTTCTTAATTATCCACAATAAATTACTAATGATCTAGATATTTTACCGTTTGTCCCTTGACGAAATTCTTGTACCGCTCGGTCAAGCCATAATCTACGTGGAAAAATCCTGTTCTTCTGAACACAGGTGTAGTTTAATTGTATTAGAGATACTGCCATTTTTTTTTATGACAAAGACCATCTACCTCATCATCAAGGTAAAATCCAGCCTAGAAAGTACGGCTTTTCTTTCCACCTCTGAGTCGACCCTCTTGATTATTCACACTATTGGTAGAATCATTCTAGATGTCTTACAATTTGCCCTGTGACAAAGACCTTGTACCTCTATCTTGAGGGACAATTCATCTTAGAAAAATCTTCTCTTCTATTCCTTCAGAGTCGGTCTTCTCGATTATTAATACTGAGTTACTTGAATCGATCTAGTTATCTTTCCATTTGTCTCTCGACAAGTATCTTGTATCTTTTCATCTTAGGATAATCCATACTGTTCATCTTCTCTCTTTAGAGTTAGCCTTCTCAATTATTAGTGGTGAATTACTTGAGATACTACCGCTAGATGGTTACTGGTTACTTTAACTAGCCAGACAGTACTAAATTGGATCCTTCTCTCTGGTTACGGCTCAATTTCCTTTTGCTTACACATACACAGAATATTCTCCTCTGTCCTCATACACCTGACAACACTGAGATTACTGTAAAATTCTTCCTCGCTCAAGGGGTTAACTACTGCAATGTAATTATTCAGTGGCTACTTTCCTCTTGGTAAGAGAGGGACACTCCAAAATGAAACCCGTGTTCTATGGTCTTGGATAGTGCCATAGCCTCTGTACCATGGTTTTTGAAGCCTTCTGGCTTATAGCATCTTGCTAGGGGTGTATCTTAGCAGGTAATAATAATAATAATAATAATAATAATAATAATGATAATAATAATAATAATAATAATTACTTGACTCAATCTAGGTATCCTACCGCTTTTAGCCTACTTTGCCAAAATCCTTGTACCTCTCCATAAAGAGACAATTCACCTTAGTAAGCCATCGTCTTACTTGTTCAAACTCAACTTTTTTTCTTTTTTTTTATTATTCATACTCGATTACTTGAATTGATCTAGTTATACGATCATTTACGCTGACAAAGACCTTATATCTCTCTCTTAAGGAGGCATCCTTCACTGAAAATTCTGTTCCTATCACCACTTTAGAGTCAACTTTCTTAATTATTCCCACTGAGATATTAGAATTAATCTAGATTCCATATCATTTGCTCAATTCCAAAGGACTTGTACCTACCTATTTCAGGATAATCCAACCAGAAGACAAAATCAGCCAAACTTTCCGAGAGCAGTTGTAGGTTTCATCCGACTCTAGATAAAGTAAAGAAAAGTGAAACAAGTTTTAAATGTTCCAGGAACTAAACTCATATTTTCCTCGCCAAATTCAGGGCAACCAAGAGTAACGTAGGGTATATGACCAGATAAGTTTATCGCCCCTTCCTTGTTCCAAATCCCCAGTCAGGCAGCTGTAGCCCTATGGCCTACAATCCAACCCAAGCTGAAATTCGTAAAATGAATCTTATAGCAGTTGTTGGATGCACCCCTCTCCAGCTCTTTACCTATCCCTTCTTCAACCAGAAGTATGTAAGACGATACTCAAAAACAGAAACAAGAAAAGCAAAGTGGAACATATTTCATGATCCAGTCATTAAACAATTTTTCTTTTTTTTTGCCTAGCTAGAGGTTAGCGCTTTTTATCAGCTTCTCTTTCTCTTACCTTCTGGAGATACAAACAGTGAAATCTTGTGACAGAAGTACAGATTACTAGAAGGTGGTTATCAAAAATAAATAGATCTAGGTATCCGAGCATTTGTTCACAAAACAAAGATTTTGTATAACAGACTTACACATGGGAACACTCTATACTAAAAGTAATCAATCCTCTTCATTTTGCAAACCTGATCTTCTAAGTTATTCATAAAGAATGGTTTAAGAAGGAGCATTTGAAACGATAGCTCTAGATATCAGACCACACAGCAAAAATTTTGTACAACGGTATAACATGCAAGCAGTAATACAAAACATACGGAGAAAAACCATTGAATACTCTCTTCACTAACCTAAACTTCCCTAACATAACCTAACTTAACTAGCCCAGCCTTATATGATGTATCCTAGGTTCTTCTGCACATCTTCTAGGACTTGCAGTATTTGCAAGTTACTGTAGTTTGGAAATACCAAACGTGCGACAGTTGTAACAAAACTTCTATAGTTTACTCCCCATGCACAGCACCTGCTATTAGAAACCCCTTAGAAATCCTTCTTTCCGTCATTGCTTTAGCCTTGCGTGTTCTTCTCGCTGTTAAAAAATAGGTTTATAAAGTCTCGGGAAATTATATCATTTTAAGATTAGGGTTGTGGTAGCTTGTTGGAAAGGTCCCTACCTAGCAATATGTTGGACGGCGGTTCGAAACCCTCACAAGGACGAAAGTTTCAAGAAGTGTCTGCAACCTAACCATCCTTCTAAGGAAGGGATGGTTTATTGGTATAGCCTATAGGTTTACATACTAAGCCATTGCCTGTCCCTCCATGGACCTAGTTTGATGGAGAGGTGGCTTGGGAGCAGATTATATGTGCATATGGTCAGTCCCTAGGACATTGTCCTGCCCCTTGCCTCTGTCATTCTTGACTGACTTTTAAATCTTTAGAAGTTTTTCTCAGAGCTCCCTGAGTCTTTGGCTCACCAAAAGGACTGCAGCATTAGAGAGGTAATCCGCAGTCAAGGTGATATTTGTTATCATTGATATTTCCTTCGCGTTAAAATATGACGTCGTCTCAACGATCGAAGCAGCGTTTAGGTTTCATGACGTGATCGGTGTTTTCAAGAGACTTCGATCTACATGAACTGTGCAGTCTTGAGATGTGTTGTGTAATGCACGTGTATTTCATACACGGTTATGCATTTAAAGCGATTCTCTCTCTCTCTCTCTCTCTCTCTCTCTCTCTCTCTCTCTCTCTCTCTCTCTCTCTCTCTCTCTCTCTCTCTCACTGATAACAGAAAAACCAGTTTCAGCTTGCCATTGCATCTTTAAAGTTTTTTAAGTTTTTATGTCATTGTATACAAGCATGTTTTTTTTTTTTTTTTTTTTTTTTCTTTTTTTTTTTTTGATAAAGCAGTAATGTGCAGCCTGTCTTTCTATTGATAATCTGATTTACACCCGAAACCATTAATTCTTACACCAAACCTTGTAAAAAGAAATACTGGTTCCTTTTAATATATATCTTTTTTTTCTATATTGAAAATATAAACGTATATAGTTAGTTGCCTATTAGATGATATAATATTTATTTTTCGGCTCGCTCCCGATCAGACAGCAAAGCTTCTCTCCAGATTCATTGAGGGGAGACACCTAAGAAAGAAAACACCTTATAGAGGACAGACCGGGAAAGGGGATAGGTGACAGGTGCAGCCCTTACTACGTATCCAGTCACTGCTTTGCCCATTGCCCATCGCTTCATCATAATTGTCAGTCAAGTATCCCATTTTGACCATTGAAAAATATACTTTGAAGGCACAGGGCCTCTTGTTAAACCGATAATGTAGCAATCTACCCACATGCATGATATAAAACCTAACAGCACATGTAAAGTTGAGTTTGCTTAAAAATCGATAAACTTGGTGGTTTCCATATCGGGATATATTTTCTACTGTATATAATGGTAGTGATGCTGAAGATTAATTGACTAATTAGCTTCAAGATACAGTATTAGATATCTACGTTCTTTTACACTTCCCTTTGATCCGTTGGTATTTGTTTACAAGAGCACACTCTCTATTTACACCAAAATTATGTATTCCTGCAGCTCTCCTCTTTTTGTTTAGTAATTAGGAGTGTCTTTAAATGCTGGGAAAGCCAAAAATAGCAAGATATGTTGAGCGGAGCGACGGCAAGGGGGGGGGGGGGGGGGGGGGGGGGAGGCGAGGGGTTGGTTGAGGAGGCACTAAACGACCTGGAACCGACATCGTCAACATAGTCAACCAAGGTGAAGTTCGTGACGTCAGCAGACATTTGGTATATATTCAAAATATATACTAAATTAAAAATTGATCAATTACTCAAAAGTGTCACTATTTGTGAAATGTATATATTATATTTGGTAAATATCTGATAATAAATCTTATTAAATTTTTTTTTTTTTTTTTTTAGGAAACTATTTTGAGAGTGACTAGTTTTCCCAGACGACGTTTTGCTACACTAACGCCATCTATTAACTACTGCCTAAGGATGCCTGCCAATTTCCCGATAAAGAAAACAGTCATACGCTGCAAAAATAGTCATTCTCATAAAAGGTTTCTTTAAGAAAACAAAAATATTGTCAAGTATTTACCAAATAAAATATACAATTCACAAATAGTGATACTTTTGAGTAATTGATCCCTTTTAAATTTAGTATATATTTTGAATATATACCAAATGTATGCTGACACCACGAACTTCTCTTTGATTGACTATGTTGATGTCAGTTTCAGGTCGTTTAGTACCTCCTCAACCAACCCCTCCCTGTCCCCCCCCCCCCTTGTGCAACATATATTGCTGTTTTTTTTTGTTTTCCCAGCATTTAAAGAACCTCTCAATTACTGTAAAAAAAGAGGAGAGCTGCAGGAATGTATAATTTTGGAGTAAATGGAGAGCGTGCTCTCTTGTAAACAAATACCGACCTGTTTTTCGTTTTTTTTTTTTTTTTGGCCACTCAAAATACTTTTCTTTCAAATCCAATATTAGGAATCAGAATTAACCAATGGAATATTTCACGCTGTCAACAACCACTACTTTATATCCTAAGGTGGCAATAACATTCATACTTGATTCAATGAGAATAAACTAAGGTGAAAAAGATGTGTAAACATTACGTTTAACAAGGAAGAAAACTTTAGATATCATACGTTTATGGGTATACGGCCATGTATGCCAAGTTGTGCTCAACTTATCCTTGACATATTATTATTTACATTTTTCGTCGCCAATAGGCTCTTGGTCATACAGGCAAAGAGAGAGAGAGAGAGAGAGAGAGAGAGAGAGAGAGAGAGAGAGAGAGAGAGAGAGAGAGAGAGAACAAAAGTAATCAAAGTCTGCAAGTCGTGATAAAAATTAATTGCTTATACAATTGCCAGTAGAGGTCACCAAAAGTAATCTGTTGCTTAACCATCGGACAAATGAAGCTAAATGAATTGTCTTGCTTCTGCAGCATTTTTTCAGCAAAACAAAGTTGGGCTGCGAACCTTCCTTATGTTTATATGTAGAGGATTGTAGTCTCTTGATTCTAGGTTTTATTTGAAAACCCTATTAAAGCTGCAGTCGAAATGACCAACTTTTAACAAAGCGAAGTATTTTATGGGAGAATTGCGCATGATTTAGAGTAACTTTAGAGTGGATATGCCAATTAATGATGATACATTGTTAGAGAACAAGGCAAAAATGAAACAACTGCTCATACGTACCAGCACTCTGTGACAAACTGTTATAAGCCTAACCCTATAATATATAAATACACTTATAAGTTACTTTTACTCATACGCAATTTTCCAATAAATCACGTCGCTTTATTAAGAGTTGGTCATTTCCACTACAGCTTTAATGGGGTTTTCAAATAAAACCTGCAATCAAGAAACTGCTATCCTCGTTATATGTATGAATAATGAGACAAGATGATTGCACTTCTTGGTTTTTCCCAAAGGCATATATATATATATATATATATATATATATATATATATATATATATATATATATATATATATATATATATATATATACATTTATATATATATATATATATATATATATATATATATATATATATATATATATATATATATATCTATCTATCTATCTATCTATCTATCTATATATATATATGTATATATATATATATATATATATATATATATATATATATATATATATATATATATATATATATATATATATATATATATATATATATATATGTGTGTGTCTAAATATACAGTATATTAAATACATAACTATGTATATATGTACAATGTAGGTGTGTGTGTGTATGAAAATGAAAAATAAGGTTAAGTACTTATGGGTTTTATAATAAGATTTTCATAGGTGTTGCTGTTTTGGGGGCCACCTATTTTACATACCATAGCATAAATTTGTTCTACCATACTATGGAAGTAGGCTACATTTATATGCACATTATTATAGTGTCTTCCATGAGTCTGCTACAATAAAGTTGAGAATATTTTACTGTGCTGTGATAAAAAAATAGTATGGCTTTGCAAAGTATTTAGTCTTTTAAGTAACAGTGTTTGTAGAGAAGTCTTCAAGACTATGTTTCAAACCATAAATGATGTAATAAAATATGTTAAATATGTAAAAAATCATGAGAAAATAATGCACTTCTTTGAAATCGAAGTTTAAGGAAAGCCCAAATCTAGGCATATAGAATCATAAGTCAGTTGAATATTAGTCAATTGCTACGTAAATGAACGTGACAAGATCACACAGTGAAAACAATATCATAACGAAAGGGTATTTTTAGTTACCTTATGGGCTATGCTATGACCTCCAACTGCACTCTCTGCCTTTATCCTTTTACACCCGTTGCCCCTTCCTTTCTCTCATCCTGCTGTCCAGCCCCATATAGCTATTACGTATTACTGCAACAGCGAGCCCCCCACCAATTGTATATTGCGTGGATTGGGCTCCACAGCCCCGTTGCTGGGTCATGTGTCTCAAATTCCGCAAAGGAAACAATGTGGATGTGTGATGAGACTCACATTTTGGAGCCAGGTGCCGGATAAAAAAGTTACCATTCGCGAGAAGTTTCCTCTTTGTAATAAGAAGTAGCTCTATGACAATCAGTGAAATATTATTCTTTTATTTCCATTTATTTAGTATTAATGTGTTTAAGAGTAGGCTACACTTATGAGAATAGAATTAATTTTCTTAAAGGCATAATAAGATTATACATAATTTGTGCGTAGTGATGCAGATTTGGAAATAATTATTCATAATTTTGTCTCCTATTTGAAAGGAACTGACTCGACACAAAACAGTAATAACAAACTTTTATGTGAAAGTTAAGCAAAGAGAAAGCTGAATGGATGACATGAGAGGTTCAGGGCTGTTCATTCGAGAAGACAGTAGTAGTCTTTGTGGCAGCCAGTTGAAGGCATCAATCATCAAACGTGCTCAAAGAAGAGA
>NC_090725.1:154664167-154666667 GCF_036898095.1 Palaemon carinicauda | reverse complement strand
TATGTATATATATATATATATATATATATATATATATATATATATATATATGTATATATATAATATATATATATAATATATATATATATATATATATATATATATATATATATATATATATATATATATATATATATATACTTATATATATATATACACACACACACACACATATATATATATATATATATATATATATATATATATATATATATATATATATATATATATATATATATCTACATATTTATATATATACATATATATATATATATATATATATATATATATATATATATATATATATAAACACATTTACACATATAAACACATATACACACAGGTATATATATATATATATATATATATATATATATATATATATATATATATATATATATATATATATATATATATACTTGCAGATATACCCAACAATGCCCGGGTGTAGGATTAAAAAGTAATATCATTATTTGCAACTGGTCGATTCTTGTAAGTTATCTTTGCGATGACTCATTCTTAACCATATGTTTTCCAACTCCTAGATACTCTTATCACCCAGTATTTCATTTGTGGGAACCGCAACTGTGAAGATAAAACATTTTTTTATGTTAAGATGATGATATTTGTAACGAAGGTAGCTTAAATTTCTCTCCATCACATCACAATCCAGGAAGTTCATTCTTCCATTTCAGAGGACCACAGTGATTACATTTTGTTTTTTACCGATGTCTTGGGTCATAGGTGAAGGTACCAAGCCGACATTATTCTGCATTAAATGCGCGTGCTATGCACACTTGGGTATTCTTTTCTTCTACCTGTGTTTGTTGGTTTTACTGAGCAATCATTCTCTGTTTGTTAGTCTGGAGTAGAGTTATTCTTTTATTTCTTTTTCCTGATTTCTTTTATCTTCGTTTCCTTCTTCACACATAGTGGCCATTTTGATGGCATTAATGTTCCTGCTATCTGAATCTTTAAGCGGGTGAAGGTTCTGCCCACCCCCATAGTTCTCTTAATGGGCACTTAAAGATTTCAGACCCCTTCCATTGTGTTCCTTGGAAATTTGAACATAAAAACACAACTTTAGAATTTACATAGAATCGTAAATATTTGAGGTTTAAAGTGGGTGGGGGTTCTGCTCACCGTAGCTCCCTCAAAGGGATACATAGAGATTCGGGACCACTTGCATTGACTTCCTCAAAAAAATTTCCCATAAAAATAAACTTTTTTTTTTTTTTTATGTAGAATTGGATATGTCTGAAGTTATAAGAGGTGGGAGATTTTTCCCCAACAGCTCCATTAGAGAGATACTTAGAGACTTTGGGCCACTCGCATTATTTTCCTCGGAAATTTCTTGTTTATGTAGATAACCTTACCTCTCGTTCCATAAGGAATACACATGCACAGACATTGCCTAATATATATATATATATATATATATATATATATATATATATATATATATAAATATATATATATATATATATATATATATATATATATATATACACACACACATATATATATATATATATATATATATATATATATATATATATGTATATATATATATATATATATATATATATATAAATATACATTATTATTATATATGAATATATACATTCATAAATGTATGTATATATATATATATATATATATATATATATATATATATATATATATATATATATATATACATTATTATTATATATGAATATATACATTCATAAATGTATGTATATATATATATGTATAGATATATACATATTTATGAATATATATATATATATATATATATATATATATATATATATATATATATATATATATACATATATATATATTCATAAATATGTATATATATTCATATATATACATATATATATATATATATATATATATATATATATATATATATATATATACTCGTATATATACTGCATATATATGTATATACATAAATGTATATATACCTATATATATGTATATATAATTGCGGTTCCAGGTGTTGAGGTGCCAGTGATGGGAGATGAGAATGAGAGAGAGATTACAATAGAGGAAGTGAGGAGAGCACTAGATGAAACGAGAGTAGGAAAAGCATCGGGTATGGATGGTGTGAAAGCTGAGATGTTGAAGGAAGGGGGTGTGACTGTACTTGAATGGTTGGTGAGATTGTTTAATGTGTGTTTTGTGTTGTCAATGGTACCAGTAGATTGGGTCTGTGCATGTATTGTACCACTATATAAGGGTAAGGGAGATGTGCATGAGTGTTGTAATTCAAGAGGTATTAGTTTGTTGAGTGTAGTTGGAAAAGTGTATGGTAGAATACTGATTAATAGGATTAAGGATAAAACAGAGAATGCAATCTTGGAAGTACAGGGTGGTTTTAGAAGAGGTAGGGGTTGTATGAATCAGATTTTTACAGTTAGGCAGATATGCGAGAAATATTTAGCAAAAGGTAAGGAGGTGTATGTTGCGTTTATGGATCTGGAGAAAG
>NC_090725.1:154639167-154659167 GCF_036898095.1 Palaemon carinicauda | reverse complement strand
GAAATTCTTTTTAATGATTTTTATTGACAAATTTCAACCTCTTCAGTGTGCGCAATACCGTGTGGGAATCAATATTAGGCATATTCAGTAAACAGTACAGGGCAAACGCTGTGTGGTATCTATTTGACATAAAATAGTGTTTTGAAGATTTTTTGCTTTGTTTGAAACATGCTAAACTATGGGTGTGTCCATAGCAATGACACAAACTGATCATAAATCTAATGCATTCCCCTATATGTTTTTCTTTCTATTACTGAATTATTATTATTATTATTATTATTAAATGCTGAGCTACAACCCTAGTTGGAAAAGCAGGATGCTACAAGCCCAGGGGCCCCAACAGGGAAAATAGCCCAGTAAGGAAAGGAAACAAAGAAATAAGGAAAAATAAAATATTTCAGGAATACAGTAGTAACAATATTAAAATAAATATTTCCTATTTAAACTATAAACACTTTAACAGAAGAAGAGGAAAAGAAACTAGATAGAAAAGTGTGCCCGAGTGTACCCTCAGGCAAGAGAACTCTAACCCAAGGCAGTGTAAGACCATGGTACAGAGGCTATGGCACTACCCAAGAATAGAGAACAACGGTTTGATTTTGGAGTGTCCTTCTCCTAGAAGAGCTGCTTACCATAGCTAAAGAGTCTCTTCCACCCTTACCAAGAGGAGTAGTTAACCCTTGGGTGAAGAAGAATTGTCTAGTAATCAGTGTTGTCAGGTGTATAAAGACAGAGGAGAATCTGTAAAGGATAGGCCAGACTATTCGGTGTCTTTGTAGGCAAAGGGAAAGAACCGTAACCAGAGAGAAGGGTCCTATGTAGTACTGCCTGGCCAGTCAAAGGACCCCATAACTCTCTAGTGGTAGTATCTCAACGGGCGGCTGGTGCCCAGACCAACCTACTACCTCTCAATATCATATTATTAGTTCAAATAGATCACCGACCTGAAAAAATCATCTGTTCATAAATAAAGTATTGAATTATTTGCATTTAGATAAAAAAAGAAAAAAAAAAAAAAAAAAGAAATAGGTTCCCATTTCCAAACACTCAATCTCAGCGATTTTCTCCTTAATACTAATGGTGTTATATTCTACCCATCACCCTTTGTATTTTAGTTAACGTTTACGTCCGCATGAATTCTAGTACACACGAAGGTGGGAGGTAAGTAGAAATTTAGAATGTATACCAAAATTCATATGGGGATTGTACAAGAAATCACCAGTAATAGTAAACTTCTTTATTTAGCAAAGTCCACATTTCAGTTATTGAAATGTTAACCATTCTATTCAAAACCCAAAGTTCGTCCCGTTCAGTGGCAGGACTCCATTAATAATAGGTTAGAGATATTAGTTTCGCTAGAATCATTTGTCAGTTAGTTAGAAAAAAAGGCAAAATTGGCAACTTAACTTCCACCCCCCTCCCCCGTCTATATTTGAGGATTGGCTAGTTCGTTGAATAACTGTACAGCTAATTCTAGTTTTATAGAACTTATTATCATAATATTGATATTTTATCAGGTTAAATATAAAGTTGTATTAAAACAACAATAATTCTCAAATAAGAAAATAATTTTGCCAATGTATTTTGAGAGAGAGAGAGAGAGAGAAGAGAGAGAGAGAGAGAGAGAGAGAGAGAGAGAGAGAGAGAGAGAGAGAGAGATGTAATACATCAGTCACGTTACTCGCATGAACTGGTTTCAGCCTCGTTGTTTTACCGTGTGATTGTTGGAAATAAATCTATTTTAAACACAAGGAAATCTTTGTCGTTCGACTATAAACGATGGTCTACCCTTAAATCTGCACTTTTTGGTGTAGATGCAACAGTTCCTCCTTTACTTAAACCTGATGGCTCAGTCACTCACTATCCAAAGGAAAAGGCAACCCTTTTGGCAGTAAACAGAGTAATGAAAAGCTCGAACTTCCTCATTCCTGTTTTTCTGAGGCTAAACTAACCAGTTTAGCTTTTTGATCTCGGGAAATTAAAGCTCTGTTGATTGACCTTGATGCTTATGGAGGTGTAGGCCCAAATGGTATTTTTCCTTTGCTTTTTATAAAGACTGCAGATTTCTTAGCTCCAAAGCTATGTGTTGTTTTGTGCAAGTTAGCAAGAAGAGGAACTTTAGCACTTGTTGGAGAATTGGTAATGTTACTTCACTATGTAATTGTGTTTGTGGTAGCTCAAGTCCAACTGATTACTGCCCGATTTCCAAAACTCCCATATTGTCTAAAGTTTTTGAACATCTTCTGGCAAAACGTCTTAATAGGTTTGTTGAAGGTAATCATCTATTCCCTAGTTTACAATTTGGTTTTCGTAAAGGCCTTGGAACATGTGATGCCCTTCTTATAATCTCCAATGCTGTACATAAATCCCTTGATTTTGGTCAGGAAGTTCGCATGATTGGCCTTGAGTTTAGTCCTGCCTTTGACCGTGTTAATCATGAGGTCCTTGTTTTCAAACTTAAACAGTTGGGAGTGGGTGGGTCGTTTCTTAGCATTATTATTGTTGTTGATGGGCACCATAGTGAGTATAGGAATGTGATATCTGGTGTTCCACTGGGTAGTGTTCTTGCCCCATTCCTTTTCATACTATATACCCATGACATGTGATTGGTCTAGAAAACAATCTTGTTGCATATACAGATGATGCTATTCTCTTTGCATCAATTCCATCCCCTGAATGTAGATCTGGGATTGCTGAATCCCTTAATAGAGATCTAGCTAAAATTAGTGTATGATGCAAATTATGGAGTATGAAGTTGAATCCTAGCAAAACTCAAAGTATGATTGTAAGTAGGTCAAGGATAGTGGCTCCTCAACATCTGGATCTCAATATTGATAATGTTTCTTTAACTTTGTATGATACTTTTAAAGTTTTAGGTGTGATTCTTGACAGCAAATTTACTTTTGAAAAACACACCAAGTCTGTGTCTTCTTTAATTGCAAAAAATTGGCATATTGAGAAAGTCTTAAGATTTTCGGTCATCAATCTATTCTGGAGAAGTGTTTTAATTCTTTCATTCTACCTTATTTCGAGTATTGTTCTCCTGTCTGGTCTTCAGCTGCTGATTCTCATCTGAATTTGTTGGACAGAAACTTAAAGCCTACTAGATTTCTTATTCCTGATCTAGATATTAATCTTTGGCACCGTCGTTCAATTAGTTCATTATGCATGCTGCATAAATTTTTTCATAATTCTGACCATCCTGTACATTCAGATCTTCCTGGAAAGTTCCATTCTGTTCGTAATACTAGGCAGGCAATTAATTCTAATAGTCAGGCCTTCTTCATTATGAGGCTCAATACTAAACAGTACTCTAGAAGTTTTATTCCAGCTGTGACTAAGTTTAGGAATGATCTTCCTAATGAGGTAGTGGAATTGGTAAATCTTCAAAAGTTCAAAGTTGCAGCAAATGTTTTGATGTTGAACAGGCTGACATAAGTCCTTTTATAGTCTATAGATGACATATATGTTTTGACGTTGTTACTGTTTTTAGAATGATTTATTGTCAATTTTTTCTCACCATTTATTCATTTCCTTATTTCCTTCCCTCACTGTGCTATTTTTTCCTGTTGGAGCCCTTGGGCTTATAGCATCTTCCTTTTCCAACTAGGGTTGTAGCTTGGCTGATAATAATAATAATAATAATAATAATAATAATAATAATAATAATAATAATAATAATAATAATAACCCAAAGTACCAGTATTGGAGTATCAGCAATTCATGCACATTTTTTTACTGGCAGATACCGATACCAGAGACTCATGGTGGAGGCCGATACTGATACTGGTGTCATGACAGTGGTTGATACTGATACTGGTGTCATGACAGTGGTCGATACCGATACTGTTATCATGACAGTGGTCGATACCTATAATGGTGTCATGACAGTGGTTGATACCGATACTGGTGTCATGACAGTGGTCGATACCGATACTGGTGTCATGACAGTGGTTGATACCGATACTGGTGTCATGACAGTTGTCGATACCCATACCTATACTTACAAAAAAAGGCCGATACTACCGATACCGATACCATCGGCACATCTCTATTCTATGTAAATTGGTGTATTCGCAGCATTGTATCCGAAGTTATACTAATTTTTGTTCCACACAACCACTGAGGCAAATACAAGGCATGTTATCTGTATAAAGGGTTGGAGAGCGGGCCAGTGATCTGTGTAGACTTGCTAACAGTGGGGATAGTCCAATTAAAACTGGGTGCCATACCATATCGTCGATTTATTGCTACGTTGAGTATATTTGAACTACACCAAGGGAAAGGTGTATTGGTCCAAACACATATTTCCAACTGAAGAACACTCCAGGAGTTTATCACGTGGACACCTTTATCATCTTCTGTTTGACGAAGTTTGGACTGCAAAATAACTAAGATTAATAGTTTCAGCCTTATAATAGAAAAACCCTGCTTGACGTCTCTCCCCTCCTTTATTTCTTAGAAGGGCCAATCACCTTGCAGGGAAAACTACGCACAGTCATGCAAAAATATTTATTCTAGAAAAATTATATCATTCATTAAAGGAAAGTTTAGAAAAGGCAGAACTTTTGCTACAAATTTCCTACGTCGAAATTTAAACATTATTACTGTACTCTTATTTTCAAGCAAGTGGAAACAAATTATGATTATATAAATTTCGACTATGCGCTTTTCCCCCTTATATGGATTGGCAAATGGGGTAATAAACCTTTTGGTCCCCAACAAGTCGCTAAGAATTATATTGAGGTCGCATACACGTTCATACAATGTGATGCTATTGGATTTTTTGATCTCTCTCGGTCTCCCGCACTGATAATAGAAAAACCTGTTAAAGCTAGCCATTGCACGATTCATATTATTTGAATTTTTGTGACTTTGTTGCCCTTAACTTTTTCCATACAAGCGTGTTATCTAGTGAATAAATTTCACTTGCATTCACCTCGCTTCTCTGTTTGTACCTATCTGTTACGTTGCCACACTTCGTTCAACCTACACAAACTTATTCGACTGACAGCTCGGTATATAATTCTTTCTTCTTAGTCACATAATTTTCTAATGACTCACCATGAGTCGGTAGTCCTTTGTCGTAATCGAACCCAGTTCCGACAGGCATTTCAGTTCTGATTGTGTTCTCCAAGTTTAGTAAATGAAGTGTTAACTCGAAAAGCAAAAGGTCTTTAATTCTTTTGTCGAAGGAGTTTGAATAATTCAGGTCTATTCTTTTAAATTTCTTTTGAAATATGCAGAGAAATATAGGGGTGGCAGGTAATCTGTCTATGAAATCCTTACCTTGATTCTAACTTTTACAACTTTTGTTACACACCATACTCACCAGCGCTTATTCCCTCACAGACTCATGCACGTAACTACACAAGTGTAGAGATAACAGAAAATTGTCACAAAAGCAAAAATAACAAAACGTTGAAATAAAACAACAATAGTTGTAGATTAATAAGAGTTAAGTTTGAATTATTCCACTGCCTTATAAAGTAGCGGAAGGTAATAAGGACCGCGTCCAAGTTGACAGGTGCAATTTCGAGCTCGGATGAGTCTGATGGCCTCCTTGGTAGAAGAGGGCGCACATCTCTTACAGCAAAAGAAAGACCAAGGAATTCTCTGCCTCTGCGTTCAAGAATTCTAACACCGAGGTCACATAACTCTCGGGGATATTAGATCTAAGAAATAGAAAGGAAATATTATGGAAATTGAGAAAGTGATAATTACTTATGTGAGTAGTATCCTTTATCCTTTTTATCAAGAACTTTTTATTCATGAGTGTCTCTTATTCATGGGCTTTTCAGCTTCAGTATTTCCCGTTCTTTTTTCCATCGTCTTTCCAAAGAACCGTGTGGACTTCTCTTCATTTTCCCTGACGTTGACTTTTATGAGTCTTATACTTTTGCTGCATCGTGGCTGGGGAGTTTTATGTTATGGCAGAGACTGGTCATGCAGCAGCCATGATGAATGCTCCTAGGAGGAGCACCAACATCACTTCGGGAATGCATCTCCTTATTTGCCTCTTTTGCTCTCTTTAACTGATCTCTAAAAAGTGTTCTTTAACTGCAATCGAGAGTGTTTTTTTGTCTTTTAATAAGCCAATATTCACACGAACGCTTTTATTTCTTATCTTGAAAGCAGGTAAATGCGCCATCAAGTAAAAAGAAACATGAAAGCACATTGCTCTTATCACGCTTAGAAGCATCCTCATTTTCCAGCATTCTATTTGTTTTTCATCTTTATCTATTTTTCTTGTCGCTAGCATATATCTTACTCCTGATCAACAGTTCTATATAATAATGGATATTTTACACAAATGAGCAAGAAATATATTCTAAAACTTAGACTTTTATATAAAGATACCTGAAGGTAAAGTTGTGTTGACTTTTCATTTTTTAAATAAAATGGGTACCTATGAAATTGTTGCAAAAGAAGAGAATTTCTATTGAATTTTATGACCAAATACTATATTTTATATTCGTAGTTAAAGATGATATTTGTTTGATGGCAAATGAAATGTTAACAATGCCCCAAAAGAAGTGAAAAGACTTAAGGAGTTTTTACACATGTAAAATGATTAAAAGTATAAACCATGAAATAATTCCGCCGAAGACTAAGAAAATGTGTGTTTTGATGCTTACAGAAGTTCGAGAGGTCAGACGCTTTCTCCTTTTGAGAACGTTGACACTTGACTGACTGACTAAACGTTCAATGTTAACGACCCCATCAGAGGCAGTTGAAAGGATCCTTTCAAATCTTGTAGAATAAAAGAGCAAATGATAAAGCGAGCTGTGTAATGGCTTGCGTCCTGCATTTTAACAGGGAAATTTAACCCACTGTACTGCACATTAATAATTTAAACGCGGTATTCTTCAGGTAAGCGAATTAAGGGCTGCAACGAGTGGGGGAAACCCGGAATAAATAAGAACATTTCATGACATAACGGTAGAGATATTTACTGAAACAAACGACTCAGCAAAGCAAGAGGGCCGGAGGAGGTGACATAATGCTGACCTCAAAACATGATGATGAAAGAATTGCATGACTTGGGAAAACAAAATTTACAATAATCAAATAGAGGAAATCTTTACTTCTGTGCATTGAGCATAAAGTGTTGTAGATGACCCTAAAATGGTTTCATTTGGGAGGATTAGAATATCTCTGATAACAGTGCACTCAATTTGAAATTAAGTTTTGTATGCATTGCAAAAATTCTAAACTTATAAACTATCTCTCTCTCTCTCTCTCTCTCTCTCTCTCTCTCTCTCTCTCTCTCTCTCTCTCTCTCTCTCTCATAATATATTCAGCGTAAAACCTCCTTTCCTTCTGTGTTAGAATCTGATTACACTTATTTTAATCATCTATATGTGGCATATCGTAATGCTATATAAGCTCTGACGTAATCCTAGATACTTCGAACTTGCTTCGTTATACAAGGTTTGTCCTATTCAGAACTGTGTCTTTATTACGTAAGTCAAGACATCGGCTGTTAAAGCTTTTTACATTCAATAAGATTAGGTTCTACTGCAAGGAAGCTGATAAGTCCTATTTTGTTTCATTTTGGTTTTGGTTATTGCTTTACTGGAAGTATAAATATATACGTAGGCATACACACAGACACACACACATATATATATATATACAGTATATATATATATATATATATATATATATATATATATATATATATATATATATATATATATATATATATATATATAAATATGTATATATATATATACATATATATATATATATATATATATATATATATATATATATATATATGCATATATATATATATGCATATATATGCATATATATATATATATATATATATATATATATATATATATATATATATATATATATATATATATTTAATCTGGTTTTTCGACATTTTATATATATATATATATATATATATATATATATATATATATATATATATATATATATATATATATATATATATATATATATATATATATTTAATCTGGTTTTTCGACATTTCTTTCTTAAATAGTTGTCCCTAATTAAAAAGAAAGATGAAATGGAGCAATCATATTTCTAAGGCCAAAATCACTCCGTAACATCGTTATCTACCATCGCGGGAATATGATGAAACCTTTTGAAAACAGGCAACTATAAGGGAACATTTTTCATTTAAAATCTTAACTGGAGGTTACGAGCCCTTTCGAGTTTAGGGCGACAAACTTCTACACAAAATCCTCAGAGTATGTTTGATGAAAAAGTGATTCGTTTACATCAATAACTATTTTATTTTTTAGATTAAATCCAATAAATTCTATTATCTTTCAAATTCCGTGAGATACCTGTCGCAAGTTGTTTATTTACCCTTTTCTTAATTAACTAAATGTCAATTTGTACAATTTATCTGTTCCCATAAAGGTTTAAACCATGATTATTATTATTATAATTATTATTATTATTATTATTATTATTATTATTATTATTATTATTATTATTATTATTATTATTATTATTATTATTTTTATTATCATTATTTAAGCGACAACTCTAATTGGAAAAGCAAGATACTATAACCCCTAGGGACCAGGGCTTCAACCTTTAAAATAACCGGTTGAGGAAAGAAAATAAGAAAACAGATGATAGAATTATTTGCCTGAGTGTACGCTCAAGCAAGAGAACTTTACCCCAAGAAAGTGAAAGACTATGGAACACAGGTTATGGCACTATACAAGACTCAGAAACAATGGATGCAATTTGGAGTGTATTCTACTAAAACAGATGTTTAACATAGCTGAAGAGTGGAAAGTATTCACTGATACATTTACAGTGCTCTAGTAATAATTAAAAAGGATCTTATGGTATACGCAGATAGACACACACACGCACAAACACACACATACACTCTCACACACATATATATATATACAGTATATATACATATATATATATACACACACACACATATATATATATATATATATATATATATATATATAAATATATATATATATATATATATATATATATATATATATATATATATATATATATATATATATATATATATATGTCCCGTGTCTGGGAACCAAACATATTATAATATTACAGCTGGCAATCTAAACAACCTCTCGAATTCCAAACTCAACTGTTTGCTTTTACATTAAATCTGTTATACTTGGAAATATTAATACCCGAACTCTGAGACAGTTATATAACTCCCAGACAGCAATATATAAAACAGTGAATATCCAAAAGTCTTTTAAGTACACTGAAAACAAAACTGGGTAATTATTCTTAAGACTTACTTAAAAGCACTTCTTACTACTATTCTTTAACAGGGGTATGAGCAAATACTAATTTAAACACGGGTGACTTGAATGATACACTCTTTACAAAAATAAATATATTCTAATTAAATAACAACACTTTGAAAGAATCTACATAAAAAAAGATAAATCACTCGAAATATTAAGTCTGAACAAAGCTTAGATTAAGACAAAAATGTTACAATCTGAAAATTATATAATCACTTGACTTGGAATATTATATCTGAATAAACCTTAGACTAAGACAAAAGAAATAATACTTATGAAAATTATACAATCACTTGTTTCACTTGAAATATTAAATCTGAATAAAACCTTCGACAAAAGAAATAATGCTCATGAAAATTATACAATCACTTGTTTCACTTGAAATTAAATCTGAATAAAATATTATGGTTGGATACTGAATGAAAATAGATAACCAGATCACGATACAAATACCCTTCACCTTACTACAGGGCCACTTACAAAAACTCCAAGAGAATTTTTATTAGTACTTACTATGTTTACAAAATCCTGTCACAACAAAATTGAAATTTCACTGAACACTTAAAACAATACATTGAGTTGGTTATGAGAGAGAGAGAGAGAGAGAGAGAGAGAGAGAGAGAGAGAGAGAGAGAGAGAGAGAGAGAGGAGAAGATGGCTATGACTTGAAGCTGGGATTCTCTATCTGATCTATACAACCCTGTGGTCCCCTATATATATGACTTAGCTACTTCCAAAAGATTCCAAATAGTTCTGGAAACGTTGGGGGTTGGCCTAAGGGCATCAGAGGTTCCAATTATTGCTCTCTCGAACGTGTACCCACGCAACTCGCGACGGCTCTCTCTCTCTAAGCTACCTTCGCCCACCCTTTGTCCTCGAAATGAAAAAAGATAAGATCTATCACTAGGTTTTTCGGGAATCTTCCAAAGCACATGGCATATAAGAATTGTGTATTTTCTCTCAAACATGATGCACTACCTCATAAAAATATAAAAAAAAATACATAAGCCCTTGTTCACATTTCATATGGTCATATAACACTCTCAAACAGATTAAGTAAGACTTCGTAACAAAAATATGTGAAAAAAAAGTTAATTCTTAAAAATAACGTAAATTTACATATACTGACTTAAATAAAGAATACAATGAAATTAACGAAGAAAGTCTACGTAATTTACAAACAAATCTTAAATTTACACGAGAGTAGCTCATCTTAAGAGCTGGCTAACCTCTTTTCAATGCACAAATGAAATATATAAATAAATCATGAATAAACTATTGCATTTACACTACACTGGACCAACTTCGTAAGATAGCTCCCACCAAAAAAAGATTATATATTCCAGGGTTGAATCCATCGATTCAGCCCAAGATAAATAATCTGCAACAATGTTATCTTTACCTGATATATGCTTTACATTAATACAATACAGTTGCAAACATAATTAACACCTAGTTAGCCTTTGATTATTATTTTTCATCTTATTAACAAAAGTTAAATGATTATGATCCGAATACATTGTAATCTCTTCATTTTCTGGTTGATTTACGCAAATTCCATCCTTCCTTATTACTGTGACTAATGCTAGTAGTTCCTTTTTAACTGATGAGTAGCCTCATTGCAGCTTCTTCAGTTTTGACGACATAAAACAAACACGGTGAAGAATTCCTTCCTTATCTTCTTGCAATAAGACAGCTCCAATCCTGTTATCCAACGCATCCACTTGGATAAGGAATTTCTTGTTGAAATCCAGTACTTAAAGTATCGGATTCGGAGTTAATATGGCCTTCTTCAGATTTTTCCTATTTCCTGGTATCTTGATAAGGTAGGTCAGGTCACTGCTCCTCTCTAAAATCTTGAATAGCTCTTGGAACTTGTTGGCGAGAGGGAATATCCTTTTCAATGAATAGACCAATACCTTTTGTCCTACCACAACCTGTCTGTTCGTACTCTTCATACCAAACCTATTCTTCGCTCGTCCTTGACTCGTTTTCACGTCTTCTAAGGAAGATTTCCTTACCTCGCCGATCCTTTTCCTCAAATCCTTGACATTTTCGCCTTCCATTTCCTCTTGATCTTTCTCTTTTCCTGCCAATATTTTCTTCGGTCCTCGTATATCTCGTCCAAATACCATTTCCTTCGGGTTACATCCCATGTAGCCTTACATACCTCAAACAATATCAACGGTATTCCGATGTCCCATGCATTCCCCGTTTTGTTGCAGAACTTCGTTAACATACTTTTCAATGTTTGATGAAACCTCTCAAATGCACCTTAGGTCTCCGGATGATAAGCAGTTGATAGTTGTTGTTACACATCCAACAGTTTCATTTCATCCTTAAACAGTTTTGACACTTTGAAATGATCTCCGGAATACCAAACTTAGTAAAAAAGTCTAGTAACTTCTCGGCAATTATTTTGGCTCTGATGTTCCTGACGGGTATGGCTTCTGGGTGTCTTGTCACTGGACACATCAAGGTTAACATATATTCGTGAACTTTTTTCGTCCTTGATAAAGGTCCCATAAAGTCGATAATTACCTTGCTGAAGGGTTCTCCTCGCACATCTATTGGGTGCAAAGGAGCTTTCTTAATGTACTCGTTCGGCTTTCCAGCCATTTGACATATGTGACATGCATGGCAAAACTAACTCACGTCCTTATGCATGCTAGGCCAGAAAAAATGTTTCATAATCTTCTCCGTCAACTTCCTTATCCCAATATGTCCCGTCTCGTGCACTACAGTAATCATTTGTCTTCTCAACGGTGTGGGAATTGATATCTGGCAATATATCCCACATTCGGCATTCCCAAGGATATCGGCGGGTCTATGCTTCCTGAAAAGCAACCCATCCTTAAGATAATAACAGGTCGGAGACTGCTACGCTTCCGTCTCGTCCACCGCATGGTACAATAACTCTGTTAACGTTGCATACTTTCGTTGTAATCCTATCAGCCTTTTCCTACTCACTTGTCCTACTTCTAATGCTGAGTTTTCTATTTCTTCCAGGTCCATTTCTCCTACATCATCTTGTCCACTTGATGGTCGTTCCTGTTCGCTCGGGCTAGCTCGGAAGTTCTCCTCTTGCGTAGCATCAAGGGAATCCTATTTTTCGGAAAACAAATCCTCCAAGTTCATAGCTCCTTCGATTTCTTTTTCTTCTTCAGCAGCCACTTTCTTAGTCATACTCCTAGTCGTCACACAACTAGGAAGCAAATATGGGTAATTCTTATCGAGTTCAGGCAGAGGATTATACTTCAATGGTTTCTCTGTTACAATGGGACAAGGCACAAACAGCGCTCTACCAACCTCATTACCCAGCAGGATGTCTACCCCTTCGACAGCCAATGAATCCTTTACCGCAAAGTCAAAATTACCTGTCACCAACTCGCATGACAGTTTCAAACTACAAATAGGGGTAACCTCTTCAACTCCTATTCTCTTTGAAATAACCGAATCTCCTATAAGAGACTGTTCCACCAACAGGTATACACCTCGTACCACCACACTATGGTTACAATCTGTGTCGCACAATATCCTGATCAGAGTTATCTGAATCCCATCTATTGCTGCTAACATACCTTCCTAAATATATGGTTTAAAGGTGTCCATGCTGTTTGGGTTTGTCATGTTAGTTGTGTAAATGTTGGCTGGTTTATTTTCTTCTTCGACCTTTCCCTATTGTTTCTTCGTCTTTGCATTCTGTGAAGTTGAACTATCCTTAATCACTTGGGCCACTACTTTTGGTTGGTTTGACCAACGTTCATTACTGATATGGCCTCTCTTCCTACACTTAAAACAGAAAATATTAACCTTCTGCACTTCTTTCACGATACCTGAAGGAGGATGATTCAACGTTTGTTGCGGTGGTACTATCACATACTGCTTAGGAACGGTACCATTGCTACTTCCCCTGTAACTGTTGAACTTGTTCACGCAGTTATTACTGAACTGGTTTCCATAGTTCAGCGAATACTTGACACTTGATCGGAACGACGGTTGAAACTTCATGCCCGAGGAGGGTTTACGACTGATAATATTATAATCTTCGCTCAGCGAAGCGGCTTTATCAAGTTTCTTCACCTCTCTCTCTCTTTAGTACGTTCGAATATGTTCAGGAATTCCTCGTAGATACTGCTCTAGTGTTATCAATTCTTCTAAATCAGCCATTTCCCTCATGTTAGCAGCCATTATCCATCTTTTAAAACGTCGCCTTACCTAATAAGCATAATCCAGGAAAGTCATTTCCTTGTCCTTCCACAAACTTTCTTTATAATATTCAGCGGTCATCTGATACACTTGCAGCACGCTCCTCTTCACTTCTTGATACTCCTTTCTCTGGTCTTGAGATAAGGATAAATAAGCACTGCGGCCTCTCCCAATCAATACACTCTGCACCAATGAAGACCCTTTATCTTCTGGCCATTCCATCATCGGCGCGACCGTTTCAAAATGATCAAAGAACTCCTCCGGAGCTTCTTCTGTGAATTTTGGGATCAACACCTGTGCATTTGTTACATCAAACATCTGAGTTGCCGACCTTGCACGAGTATTCAACAGTTCCAATTCCCCCACATGTCGTACTTCTTCTGCCAGTCTTTCTTCCCCTCTTGCCATCATTTTCAATTAAATCAAATTCTCCTGCGCTGCAATACGTCAAATCTTAGCCTATACATCCCTTTCTGCTTTCACCCCTTCAGTATTTAGGTCAGCTGATCCTTGCTTTACTATAAATTATTCTTCAGCCTCCTCCAACAGTTCACAGGCTTTTACAATATTTTCTTCCGACAACTTTCCCGAATTTATGAACGCTTTTTAGGCTATACACTTGATTTGGGCTTTAATCATCCCACTCATTGCATGGCCACAACATGCCAATAAAATGGAGAGCCACTGAGCTTTAGTTACATTAGCTTCTGATAATTCCTGAACATTTGGATTATTCAAAAACTCTATTGTCATGAACAGACTTAATCAAGTTTACATATTTAAGAGGAACTCCATAGTAACGCAGGACTCTCCACAAAATTGATCTGTGCACACTATCAAAGGCTTTTTAATAGTCCACAAATGCCCCCAAAAGGGGATTTATATATTCTACACATTACTGTACAACCTATCTTAAAATGAAAATCTGGTCACTACAACTTTTAGCTCTTCGAAATACTGCTTATTCACCTCTCAGCTTTTCATCAATATTTCTCTCTAGTCTCTTGAGAATGAGCATACTATATATTTTCATGACAACTGACGTAAGTGTGATGCCGCAGTAATTATTGCAATCAGTCAGATCTCCTTTTCTTCGTCATTTTCACCAACACTTCTAGCTCCCATTCATCAGGGTCTGCTTCTTCATGGCACATTCTACAAAATAATCTTGTTATTATTTTAGGCTTTACTTAAATTTCGGCTAATATCATCTCAGCAGTTATTCCAGTGTATGCAGGGGCTTTCCATCTCTTGAATTTTTAAATGATAGCTTCGACTTCAAACGCACTAAATTCATTTATGGTCACATCAAGGTCTTCCTCAGCTTCAGGTATATCAATCAAATTATTCCCTTCACATTTCCTATTCATGACCTTATTAAAGTATCCCATCCAACGATGCCTTTCTTCATCTTCTGTTGTAATAACAGATCCATCTCTCGTTTTCATGAGTATATGATTTTTCTTTTTCGTCCCAGTCGAGATTTCATTAAATTTTTTTTTAGCAATTCTTACACAATAGCCACTCCCTGAATTCATAGCTTTGTCATTCCCATCTGCTTTCCTGTCTGAATATTCTCTCTAGTCATTCCTCGCATTTCTTTCGACCTCATTATCAATATTAGGATACTTAGCATGATCTACCTTGTAATTTCTATTAATTCTTCGAACACTTTCAACAAACAATTTCTGTCTTTGGCCCCTATATATTTAGTACTCCAAGTATCATTTAATATCCATAATTTTCTCCTTGTAATTACATGTCCCAAAATTTCACTACCAACTGACTGATGTATGTTCTAATTTTTACACCATTCTTCATTAATTGTCTGCCCATCATCTCTTAAAATCTCCAAGACTGCAAATAAATTCCTACATTCAATTGCAAATGATTCTCTGTGATCATATTCTAGAAGCATAGTTATATCGAAACCTCCTGTAGGCATTCAAACTACATTTCTGATGGGTACTTTCAGTTTTAATTTCAGTGTGGCAATGAAGAGCCGGTGTTTACTAACAATAACCGCACCTCTATAGCTTCTTACATTTCTCAGAATCTTCCTTCTTTCTTTAGTAATAGCTAATTAATTTTTGTAATTGCCCCATGGTGAAGTCCACCTATGTATGTGGATGTCCTTTTGCCTAAAAAAACAAGATGGTGTTTTGAACAAAAACATATAATTTGCTCCATTTTAATTTGCAGCTTCACTAAGACCCTCAACACCCATCACATTCTCTATAAGTTGATTATTCCTTCCAGCTTTAGCATTGAAGTCGCCTATTACAATTTTCATATCTCTCTGAGATCTCATCTATTACACTCTGCACTTATTTATAGTATTGATTTTTCCTCTCTTCAGAGTAATCATTTGTTGGTGCATAGCACTGTATCGATTTAAACTTTATAAGTAACAATCTACAATTTACAGCACTCCATTCCGTTAATGCCCTTTCTGCTGTTGGCGTCATTATCATACGTACCCATTCACTACCAACTCCATCTGTTCTTCCTGAGTATATCTATATCTATATCTATATCTATATCTATATCTATAGCTATAGCTATGGCTATGGCTATGGCTATGGCTATGGCTATAGCTATATCTATATCTATATCTATATCTATATATATGTTTGTATATATACATTATATATATATATATATATATATATATATATATATATATATATATATATATATATATATATATATATATACATACATATATACACACACACACACACACACACACACACACACATATATATATATATATATATATATATATATATATATATATATATATATATATATATATATATATATATATATATATATTTCCTGGGTCTAAGATTTCTTTACCAATCACCTTACAACGTGTTTCACTTAGGGCCAAGATATCCAAACTATATTTCATAAATTCATTCTCCTCTTACTGTAACTTTCTAATCTGATTCATGGTTCTAACATTCCAATTACCAATTTTCAAATTTTCTTTAGTATTTATAAACCGGGAAATTCTTAGCACCCAACTACGCCGAGGACTTGGTGCCATTTTGTCATTTTCTCTTTCCACAGACAGACTAAATCCATAGAGGATTCATTGGCTAAATCCATCAAAGGATAGCAAGTTCCTTGTGATGCACAACGCCTATCTAAGATAAGTGAGGTCATGAATAGGAGATATGAAGGGAATAATTCTACTTATATACCTGAAGCTGATGAAGACCTTGATGTGTCCATGAGTTAATTCAGTGTGTTTGAAATTGAAATTATCGTTAAAAATTCGAGAGATCAAAAGCCCCTGTTTACGATGGAATAACAGCCGAGATGATACTGGCTGAAAATGAAGTGACTCCTAAAATACTCACAAGAATATTTTGTAGAATGTGGCATGAAGAGGCAAAACCTAATGAATAGAAATGAAGAGTGTTGGTGAAAATGGCCCCCCCAAAAAAAGAAAGAAAAAAAAGACACCTGACTGATTGTAATGATTACAGAGACATCATACTTATATCAGTTGTTAAGAAAATATATAGTGTGCTTATTCTAAAGAGACTAGAAAGAACGATTTATAAAAAGATGAGAGATGGACAAGCTGGACTTAGAAAAGGCAGTTTACTGGACATGAGTCATGATTTGACAATGAAACAATCTCCGACATATTTAAAAGATTTGAAAACAAAGCCCTCAGAACGATATTGGGAGGTAAATAGCAGGAGAGGAATAGAAATAAAACTATAAGAGAGATTACTAGAGTGCTATATGTGGATGAGATCATGGGGAGGGGTAGATGGAGATAGTTTGGGCATGCTCTTAGCACTCCCCAAGAGATATTAGTTCACCAAACGTTTAACTGAGCTCCGCAAGGCATTAGGAGAGTTGGAAGACCCAGGCCAACATTACTGAGGCGTGAAATTTGAGATGAGGAATGGAGAAGTATTGATTTCAAAGCTCAAGATAGAGACGACTGGCGAAATCAAAACCGAGGCACTTTGTGTCAATAGTCGTCGGAGGAGATGATGATATTGATGATGTTGAATATATATATATATATATATATATATATATATATATATATATATATATATATATATATATATATATATATATATATATATATATATATATACACACACATTTAGACATGTTTTTTCATATTCAAATAAGCCATATATTTTTTATACATTAATGTTTGGATTCTCTTAACGACCTCAGGATCAGAGCCCCAGGCAAAATCACACAAAGACAATAGCTTCTGACCAGCTGGGGCTCTGATCCCGAGGTCGGTAAGAGAATCTAGACATAAATGTATAAAAAATATATGGCTTATTTGAATATATATATATATATATATATATATATATATATATATATATATATATATACATATATATATATGTATGTATACATATATATATGTATAAATGTATGAATATATATATATATATATATATATATATATATATATATATAGGTATGTATATATATGTATATATATATATATATATATATATATATATATATATATATATATATATATAGGTATGTATATATATATGTATATATATATATATATATATATATAGATATATATGCATGGGTATATAAGTATGTATATGTATACATCTGGATTCACACACACACACACACACATATATATATATATATATATATATATATATATATATATATATATATATATATATATATAAATATATATGTATATATACATATATATATATATATATATACATATATATGTGTATATATATATACATATATATATATATATATATATATATATATATATATATATATATATATATATATATATATATATATATCCACCCTTTAACGTGGTGAAAGGATCTGAATATTGCCATAATCAGCAAAGCTGTACTAATCTGGTTTGTCTGGTTTAAGCAACAAAATGAAAATTTCTTTTCATCACCAATTTGCAGTGATGAAGAGTTGCCAAACTTCAGACATGAATTTAAATGTCTAAGGCCTTTGTCCTGCAGTGGACTAGAATCGGTTGTATTTTTTGTTGTTGCATATATATATATATATATATATATATATATATATATATATATATATATATATATATATATATATATATATATACACATATATATATACGTGTTTTTGTGTTTGTCTATGTGTGTATAAAAGTATGATCTAAGTAGTTATGTAAGTACATTATTCAGAAAAACGTACCCAGAAATATTATTGTGTTATATCCTCCAATTCTACAACAGACAACAGGAAATTCCTATCATGCCGAAGTCTTTAAATCCTTTGGTCTGATCCGAACAGGAAAGGACGGAGAGCCTCACTTTATCCAGATTAGCAGAATTCTAATGAAAGACTTTTCAGGCCAGGCGAACACCTGTTTATGCTGCCCTAATGGCAAATGAAAAATTCCAGCGTCATCAGAGAAATTAAACAGTTACTGAAACAAATGAATTCCAGTGCCATTCTCTCTGTCTCTTTAGGCTAAGCTTAACCAATTTCAGATTTTGCAATATTTCCCTTTTCGCTATTGATCTAGCTAATAATTTTCTCCTCTACTTTGATCAACTTTTGAGCTTTTTTGCCTTTAAGGACACTTTATATCCAGGCTTTAAATATATTCATTAATTCATTTTTTCTCTGTTAATATCTCATTTCAAAGTAATATCTTTTCAAACAGTCAAATCATTTCATGTTTCTGTAATGTAACAAGGTTATTTTATTTCTTAGTTGGAAGGATTTTTTTTCTGAGTGAAATCAACGTATTGTTTCTGTTTTCCTTGCTTTATTCGTCGTTAATTGCCAATCCCAGCGACAAGGAAATTCCAGACTTGTCTATTTGAAAGTCTAAACCTTTTTGTTCCAACATCCACTTCTTGCACTTGATAGGGAAGCTGCATTTCCTTTGAACACAGAGCCTCGATTATTTGATAACTTATCCGAAAAGGGTAATTCAAGATGTTTTCTGTTAGGGTGAAAACGGTTCTTTAATGAAGATTTTAATCATGAGACCACTATCGTAATTCAAATTTCTGTAAATTATCAGAAATTATCTGAGATTTCATCTATTTACATATTTTAAACACAGACATAAGCTACTGTAAAAGTAAAAACCTCTATAGCACTTGCCACATTCATAAGAAGACACTTGATACACTTAGGCTGTTTATTTTCTTAAAAGTCTGGTTACATTGCAGAGATTTTAGTTTACCTTTGTAAATTATATATTTTAAGAGCTTTCTCAATATCACCGCCACACCGAATATTGCACATATTGTTAAATAACTCTCAAAAATTAGGGTTTGAGTATTATAAATGACGACGATGTTTTGTGTTGCTCTTCTACAAAGGAAAAAATCCTAAATTTGGTATTTATTTCCTGTCAGTGAACTTCTAAAGAGTAAGTAAAAGTGGAGGTCAAACATTAAATTACTTGAAGTGATGAAGATTGGGAGTGGTTTTGAATGC
>NC_090725.1:154609167-154631667 GCF_036898095.1 Palaemon carinicauda | reverse complement strand
ATTGCCCATCTTGTGATGCGGCGAAGGTATGTGCTGTACCGATTGCCCGTTCTAGTTTCTAATGATACTGAACTTTGATTTGCTTTGATAGTAAAGAAAGAAGAAATCCGTTGCGAAAGAAATATCAATGAAAATACTTTACTGTAAAACCAGGTGACAAAAGAGCGATATTGTTAATACGCACAGGAAGTACCTGGTGAGCTAATGAGCAAACTTCTCAAGAATGCTATTTTGATCATCTGACTCAGCGTCATAATCTGGGTCTTTGGAAATCACTGTAGCGTTAAATTAACTGGTTAATGGAAGATGGGACTTAACAGTTATGTTGTGGTAAAAAGATAACTGATGACAAGCTCATCAAACTAAAATTAAATGGCACGTGTTTTCATATTATGAAACTGACTGTGGGAATGCAGGAGTAAGTAAAGATAATAACAAATCTTGAAATAGTTCTAGAAAACTTATTTCGTTCTTTATAAATGACAGCATAAGATGCCACTTCATCGAGAGTCGACTGTTTATGGGATCAGTTATGAAGAAAGAAAAACCGATTTCATGTACTATTGAATGCATCCATTCCAAAAAAGAAAGTGTGTTTTATTTGGCTGAAATATTTGACAATTGTTTTCATAAAAAGGATCAGGTTTCTTAAATAAAAAAATAAATGATTTAGAAGTAATATTTCCCGAGTTTTATCTTTTACATGTCCTGTTTTAATCTAGTTCTACGAACACCAAAATTTCGTACAAAAAGTAAATATGTGTATAAAAGGGGCAAGAAAATACAGAGTGGTAAAAGCAATTCTAAATAGACCGGAATACCGTATTGCACCAATAACAGAATGGAAATGTTTTAGTGGACAACAGAATGATGGGTCACGTACGAAATCCATACACATTCATTCTGCACAAACGCGTGGGGAAACAGACGGGCACTGGCTAAATGATCGATTGCAAATATTGTTAAAGGTCTCTGAGTCTGTAGGAGAGAGAGAGAGAGAGAGAGAGAGAGAGAGAGAGAGAGAGAGAGAGAGAGAGAGAGAGAGAGAGAGAGAGAGAGAATAGCACGGGGGAAATGGAATATAGACAATTTCATTAACAAAACACGTATTAGCACAAGGTATACTGTATATTACAGTACTACCAAACGATAATTACTCATATGAGTAAATGTTTTTAATTTGGTTTATCTTTCATCCTCTTGGGGAGAAAAAGCGGTTGTATATATAAAATTTTCATGTAAATAGAGGCTATTGAAAAATAGTGCGTACGACTTGTGTGCTGAAAAATAGCAAAACACAGTAACAAGTGAAACAAAATAGTGAGGAGGCTATGGAATAGTTTTGAGCATGATGGCTGAAAATATGTTCTTGGCTGTGTTCAAAACATGAAAGCAATAGGCTGGTCCATTATATTATACATACTGTATACTATAGCAAGCGTTTCTATGCATGCGGGAGAAGTATCTATACGTTTCAAGATGTGATGAATTTTCTAAGAGTCGCTCAGTAGTCTAGATAATGATTTAATTCATTCAAATTATTCCAGTAACTCAGCATGGTGATCCTCGTTCAATGAACATCAGAATTGATATAAACAAGTTTGCCGAATAACCCTTAACATTCCCAAGAGGGCGAAATCGCTCTGATCTATCAGTAGGGAAAGTCGTCTTCCTCTTTTGTGAGATTCATTAGCTTTATCTATTATTCCTCACGTGCCTGTCACTGGACGTCAGGTTCAGGGTGTCCCCATCTTCCTCAGTTCTGCCTCCGTCACTCGTTATTGACTTTATCGTCCACTTCATCACTCTTATCTCTAACTCCATCTTGATGACACTGTCTTCTGTGATTCAAGTCTCTCTCTCTCTCTCTCTCTCTCTCTCTCTCTCTCTCTTGAAAGAGACACACAGGCCATTAGTGGTAAAGGCTCAGAATTATGTTTCTCACTGACTTTCTAAAGACTTCTTGGGTAATCCTGTTTCATCTCCTCTCTCACCTTTTTTGTTGTTCTTCTTGAAAGAGAATTTTGGATAAATTTCAATTTCCTCACGCATCATATCTCAGAACCTTTCATAAACACTAGAGAAATCCACAACCTTAATAAAGTTACTGGAGTTCCTTGAATACCCTATTCAGCGAATATATTGATTTCAGAAACTTTCTCTACGAGAGCCAGCAATCTCACAGTCAAGATCTACAGAATTCTGTAGATCTTGACTACAGATACTTGTGCTAACTTTTGTTATCGATAAGTTACACACAATAACCTTCACTGTGGATTTGAGAGCGAACTCGCTCAAATTAATTTCAAATGATAACTCTTGCACTGTTGACAAAAGGCTCTTGTATATAGATTGTCTAAGGTTGCGTAGTCTACGAACTTATTTCCATTCACATTCTTAAGTGACGTGAATCAGAGTTATTATTGAATGAGCTCTTGGGGAGCTCGCTAGACCTATCTCGTTTAGTGCTTTAAAAGGGCAGAGTCCTTGAACCTCTGTTAAATTTATTTGTAATTGCTTACACAACTGTTACAATGACTTAATCTCAGTAAATAATAAAACTAGCTTTTGGTTTTCTTTATAGAATATTTAAGATGGTCAGTAAGTGTTGTGAGCAGGATGAGTTCAACCTAAAATAAAAAATAATAAACAACAAAATAAAACTAGAACTCAACCTTATCCATTACTATATTGTCTCAGTACCCAGTCGGTCAGATAACATTGCAGTTACTGACTCTATTGATCTAATATGTAGCTCCTGATTCCAGTTTTTCAGAAGATATGGTGCTATTATAGTATGCTATCTACCGTCGAATTTCTACTATAGTATGGTATCTACAACAAAGTATATTATCTACCGTCAATGTTAATCCTCCTGTTTGATGAGGATTATCAAAGATTACTTACCACCAGTATGTTATCCTCATTGGACTTTAATGATAGTTTAATAATATTTATTGGAAGGATAACATGGATGCATAATTATAAACAGTTTGTAGGTTAGGTTGGGTTAGACTATGTTAGGACATGGGTGCATAATCATAAGCAGTTTGTAAGTTAGGTTAGGTTGGGTTGAGTTAGGTTAGGTTGAGTTAGGTTAGGTTACGTTAGGTTGGGTTATCAAGTCGGTAGTGATCCTCCTTATTAGAGGCGGATTAGCAAGTAGACCGTATCCTTAGGGACTGATGGTAGGTATCATGCTATAGTCAGAGAGGGGTGGTAGATAGCAAAATCGGCGGTAGATAGCATACTATAATAGCACCGAAGATATTTCTCAAAGGAGGTAGCTTATTATATGGGTGTTTTGTCATCTTTCAGGAACTTTTTTACAGGAAACATTCTCTATGACCTTCAGTAACTGTAGCTCCCTAATTTGCATTTGACAGATTGTCAAAATCTGCATTCTGTTGAGGTACTACGATGCTAACCTGTTTCGTACCCGAAGATTTTCATTTGTTAATTGTGAAACCTTCAAAGCGTTTTGGTTCGTGTTGCTGGCAGGCTACAGGTGTCAACACAAAGGGAACCAACATTGCCTTAGATTGCGAACATGAACTGTACCTCTTATTTGTGGAAGTATATCATCGTTTCTTCCATGATTCGTCTTTTTTATGAAGGTTACTTATATAGTTCTATAATTCTTTTTCTTTTACTTATAGTCGTTTGGTTCTTTGGATGTTTTCTTAGGAAATCTATGTAAATGTAGAGTTTAGAAAACAGCAACAACAATGAAATGAAAACACAAAAAATTATAACAATAATGATGTAAAAGTTATAGAAATACTTACTTGGAAGCAAACTACCTATTCAGTGGACAAACTGGTGAAATGTTATACTGATAAGATGAACTTTATGATACAAAAAATGTTTCTGGGACGCAATGATCATTAGAATAGCATCATCTCTCAGCCCAACATCCATTTTCATGATTCCTGCAGCCTGTGAGGAACTCACTTACCACAGGATAACATCTTATTCCAGGTCAACAGAAATGAATCACATAGTAACAATAATGAAATATGTTGAAAGCAAATCTTGCGTTACCATATCGTCTGTGTCGATTGGATCATACAGTACCTATTTTCATTATTTGGAAATAAACGGAGCTATAAATATTGGTAAATGTTTGTTGAATGGATTAGTGTGCGATTAAAGCTATATGAATTTGTAAGATCAGTTCTGAAATAATGAGCATGACATAATGGTATTTCACATTGTCAATTACAGAGAAACCTTCTGGCGATATCAGCAATTTAAAGGTTGATAATTAAATCAATTTGAACTATCAAAATAGATGTTCAATCCACTATGTAAATGTGACAGTTCGATTTCATTAAATGTATATTCTTTTTGTTCGCCATCAGCTTGGGAAGTAAATTCGTGACGATATTATAACTATCAAGACTACAGTTCTCTTTCTTGTTCCTCGTAGCTGTTGACTTTTTTAGTTTTACAAGTACATCACAAATCCAAGTTTTATTATCAGAGAGATTAGATATATTAGAGACCAAGTGAGGGAGACAAACTTTATCTGCCATTTGATATATACAGTCTTATTTTAACTTCCAGAGAGTGTCCCTTTCTTTCCAAAACCAACTTTTGATACCCACTCTTGGATACCAATGAACAGCTAAGTGTTACAGGCTAATATACATAAAAAGGGACCCAAGACCTTGTTCTTCGTGATTGACCTACGAGATTTCCAGACCTCACTGTGAGTGATTTTTTGATGAGGGTATATGTGAAATATTGTATATATGCTCCACCGCTTCCCACTAATCTTGCTGACCTTAAACATAGAATAATAACAGCTATTGACTCGGTGGATCAAGATATGTTGGCCGCGTCTGGGATGAATACATGTATCGCATAGATGTTGTCTATGCTGCAGCTGGTGGCCACATTGAACACCTGTAAACCAGTAAATGAAACTTAATTGTATGTTGAATAAATTATAACTTGCCCAAGTTTTCTATTGCTAACTTTTATCAAAATATTCAGTGATGATATTTTTTCCTTCTTTTTGAAACATCCTATATATATATATATATATATATATATATATATATATATATATATATATATATATATACATACATACATATACATGCATATATATATATATATATATATATATATATATATATATATATATATATATGTGTGTGTGTGTGTGTGTGTGTATGTGTGTTTATTTTTGTGACCCTGAACACTTACGTAATACTAACTTATAGTAAAAGAAGAAATAATGATAATAAGTAGTGCCATGACTACTCATGATACCATAATAATTTTTAGCTCTAAGGCATATACATTTATAATCCTCATCTCGAGAGATGAATTCTAACAATGATGATATAAACCTCATCTGTAAATGCTGTCAACCGATGCCGTGAATTATGAACCTGGTTGTTAGCCGAACTCTGTTGGTCGCATGTGATGTAAAGAGAAACACGGAAAGGACGTCAGTATTTGTCAAACTGTTTACCTTCAAACGGAAGGCCACGACGAGGAAAGCCTAACTCAAACAATTCATAAGATATTTTATAAGATACCATCATGTTCTCAATTTCTTACTCCTACATATGAAAAAGATAGATAAGTAAAAGAGCGTGTGTGATGGAAAAATATAGAGGAAGAAGAAAGAGGAAGATTCTGATGAGTTTCAGAGGAAATAGGTTAGAGGAAGAGGAGAGAACAGTAAGGTGGTTTTGTATCAAGAGGAAGACACAAAGACGAGTCACGATTCTTAAAGAATCATGATCATGAGCGTTCGCTTCCCATTTCAGTGGAAATCCTGTATTGTATTGTATGTTACCTTGTGTGTTCACGGTGTTTCTTTTTGGTTGTTAAATCAGTTCATTCTAAGATGGGTGATACAAATCTTGTTTTCATCACTCATCTTTAACATTTTCTACATACATGCATACATACATACACATACATATATATATATACACACATATGTATATATAATACTATATATGTGTGTATGTGCCTGTATAGTAGTTTAAAAGAAATTTTATTATCACAGAGCATGACCAGTGTATGCATTTCAAAGCTTGCAATTCCTGTAAATTGACCCAGTTCTCTAAATCTGACTATAACGAGTATTTCATGGATACGTCCCTTAAGGATTGTTCAACCCCCATCATATTATACATTTGAATTCTAATAGAAAAAGGCAACTTTTTTATGTGATAATTTTTTCATAAACATTTTGTTTCTGAATAAATCCACGTTGAACCTGACATTTGGCAAAAGAAAATGTTGATTTTCTATGTTTGAGTGAAAATTTCATAATAAAAAACATTGAGTAAAAATATTTATGAATAAAAATATTCTTCTTTCTACCAGCAAAATTTTAATAAAAAGTCCACCCTTTTAGCTTAAATGCCTGAAAAATTATAATTTATGGAATGAGGCAAATACATATAGTTTGGCGGCCATGTTGAAGACGTCATCACATACACGCACATTACTAGAATTTTGAATGACTTACTTTGCTAGGACTCTTATGCCATGTAGGAACAGAAATTACTAACACACCTTCTGCACTCTTCGGGTAAATAAATCCTGCCCTGGCTCTTGAACTATCATTGCTTCCTCTTAAACACAACAGTTTTCTTAGATTTATCTCTGAATTCCAAAGTCTGTTTAATATAGAGAGTAACTTCTTTTGTTGGTGACTCTAATTTCCTTAATTAACACTTAGGCCAATACTTCTACTTTTTAATGTTCCTGATAGTTCTACATCCAAAGAAATGTTCTGTTGTGTCATCTGCCTCTCTCCACAGCTTACAAAGTCTACCATTTTCATTTCTGTTTCTACATTTTTTTTTTTAGAAATCTATCATAATCCACCTTGTCTTTATTAAAATGATATCGCCTCTAGTGTTAAGTTCACCAAAATGATCCCTTATGTCATTCGCATATACAAATTCCAACTTTGTCATTTCTGTTTTCTTTTCCCCAATTAGTATTTCGTTTAGTATTTTACCTTTTATTTCTTTATAGACCTCTTACTTTCTATAATACATTATCTCTAACTTTTATTTCAAAATGTATACATATTTTCAAGACTTTTCCCCAACATTTCCACATGAAGTTTCCTTGTTTGATCTTCCACTTCCTCATTAACGAATCTTTTATCAACTGATGCTATGAAAATTAATCGTCTTTCCACATTTAACTCAATATCATCCTGGCCATATGATTGTCTCGGTTATTAATCCATAATAAGTTGTAGGTGTAAATTTTTCGAACATTGCTTTAATGATTTTGTAATGAAGTTCCTCTAACTCTAGCATCTCTTTTTCTTTAATAACAGCGAGCGAGTGAGGTAGGTAGTACTATTACTGTCTTATATATCTTAATTTAACATGTAATGCCATTTTTTTTCTTTACTCTGTCAACATCTCTAAACCTTTAGTTTACAAAATCTTATGGAAATACTTATATTTTCTGTGCTTCAACATGCAGGAGGAGCTGTAATTGTTTCCTCAAGGGTTGGGAGAAAGGAACTATGCCCATTTAAAGATAAATAGGAATGAGATCGTTATCGTCAATTCAGTCGCAGTGATGTCTTGATTGCATATGGTGATAAGGGTCCTATTGAAAATGGGAGAATTCTGAGAACTCACCTATTCCGGAACATATAGACATTAGAGGAAGACTGAGAAGCCTGTTTATAAAATCTCCTTGCTTGATCAGCACCACCTATTGCCAACGCACCCAACTAATTTGCTAAAAAACATACAGTCATTAACTTTATCTTTCGAAGGGTTGGAATGATATTATTAGTTTACTCTTAATCATATCATATTTTTTTCATACAGTTATATGAATTCCTGTTTACAGTTGTGGTGGCCGATGTGGTAATGTCCCTAACTGATGAACGCCAGACTGGGGTTCGAGTCCCGCTCAAACTCGATAGTTTCTTTGATCGCTGTAATCCCACCATTATTTAAACACAGGAATGCCATTCAAATATGTGTATTGTATCAATAATGGATTTCATTTAACACTATCAAAATAAAAATTACCTAAAGGCAATGGTCCACTTTGCGTATTAAGTATATTACTTGTATACAACGAGCCAAATTTACAGTAAGGCCGAACGAATAACCACCTAAATAGTAAAACATCGAATGTAAATAAAGGACTAATTAACGTAAAAGTGGCAAATGAGAAAATACTAAATTATGATACAACACTTAAATTATCTAACCAGCACAAAGTAACTGAAGATAAATGAATCTCTCAACTATGACTGGGAAATTATAATATGGCAATCCCATAAAAATTGTAAATGATATAAATATCATCCAAGGGTATATTCATTTGTGGGGGCTAAAAAGCAAAGCAAGGGACTTTCATTATTAAATGAACTATGGATTATAAATCATAAAATTTAAAAGACCTTTAAAAATGATGACTTACCCCACAACCCATACTGTCCGTGTATGCTGTTTATAAATGTAAAAAACCACAATTGCTGTGTTGGCTCTTGATAAGGCTTCCGAGCAGAAGTCAACGTAAGATGCGGATCCATGGTACAGATCACTTATTTTTTCACCATGACGATAAAGAGGTAAGTAAATCCAATGTTGTCACTGGTGAAGATGGCTAAGAACTAACTTTTCTTTTCATGAAAAGCCGTCCACTTCTCCTTTCTGTAAGAAATGTATAACGAGCAGCAAATCTCTTCAACGATCCAAACCATCTTAATTTTTAACTGGTTATTAAGGAATTGTCATTATTTTATGTAAACAAAAATTATTTAAATACTAAAAATGCAAGTTAAAATGAAAACAATCATTTACAAACTTACCAAATTACTATATTATAAAAAGAAACAGAAAACAAAAAATAACTTATAGTGTTATTTTTCAACAACACATGAGCGTCCATAGGATGGCGTGAGCACCCGATGCTGTGCGTGCTAGTGTTAAATCATTCCAGTGTGTGAGCTCACTGTTGTTGTGCTTGCCAATATGAGGAGCACATATAGTACAGATGAGGTTTGGTGGGGTAGGTTACTCTGATCTAGTCAGAGAAGAGTGCGAGCACAAAGGGCTCCTAAATCCCCAAGTGTGCTCAGAGGCATATTTCTCGCAAGTGCTTGCACTAGAAGGGGATGATGCATGCCGCTCTAAAGATCTATGAGATCGAGTGCGCTCATCATTCCTGAAAAGGCTATTGCATCTCTTCTGGGAAGGAAAACTTGTTCCTCCTGATACCGACTTCTTCGCAGACCCCGTAAGGTGTTGTACAATTAGTGAAGCCTGATTCGAGGGCAGAGTATTAGGCAGCTGCTCAAGTACAGACTAAAAGTCAATGTCCTGAGACAGTCTTAATCCCCTTTGAGGGATTAACAGATAAGGCTAGCCTTTCACTGGATGGGGTATCCTTATTCTCGGGGAAGCTCAAAGGCATAGCGTAGTGTCATCAACTGGAATTAAATCTGATTTCTTTAGGGATTCCTCCTCAGGGACAGGTTCCTCTGCTTTGCTAGGGGAATTGAACGAGTCACATAGCCTAAGACTTGTCCCAGAGTTGAATTGCTACCACTTTTCCCTGTCTTGTTTCCCAAAAGGACTGATGGGGAAGAGTCAGAGGACACAGTACTGGGGGTTCATAGAGGAGGTATAACTAATCTCTTTTACCTCAAGGATGAGCCCGAGGGAGAAGAGTCATACTTAGCTTTCTTCTTTTGCCTCCTGCCATACATTTGCCACTGTAGGGGGACCACTCCCTACATTCGTCACAGAGAGAATTAAAGTCACATACATGCCCACCCTTCTCAGCCACTTGCTCATTTTCCCGATACTTCCAGGCAAGTCTGCATGTCCGCCTTCAGTATTGTCAGGTTTATACACTCTCCCACTCTCAAAAGATAAAAGAAAAGGTTAATACAGACAAGTTTGAGGAGAATGCCAATAGCACGTCAATGTTAGTTAGTGGCCAGAATCAAAGTGACTGTTCACTGTACCGGTAAGGGGGAAGGGCTTTCCTGCTTCCGGCCAGTAGCTACCGGCTATTGCTGACACCTCGTTATAAGTTTAAAAGAAGTTTCAGCTGCGCTGAAATAAATTTCCTAATTAAAGGATAAAGTTTTGCATTCGTGTAGGAACCAATAAAAACATGCAATGTAGCTATATTATAAGTCTATCAAAAGCCCTGTAGAGACATGAAGTGATGTTTAAACTAATTGTAGATGATACACAATTTTACTACCCTATAGATGACATCGAGGCTACCTCTGAAACCTTAAACCTCATTCTTACTAGTGTTAGAGAACAGATGACAATTAGATGACTAAAACTAAATGAAAATGAAACTGAGTTTTTGGTGATAGTAAAGAAAAACCTCTTAAGTAACTTGAGTGACATCTAAATAAATATTAAGCACATTCTGGTCCCAATATATAGTAGAGTTTGTAACCTGGGTGTATCACATGAATGTAATTTCTATTTCAATGCTAAAAAAAAAAATAAGATAGTAAGAATATCTGAATATTACTTTAGGAACATTGCTTTTATAAGGAAGTATCTATGTGAATATTCTGTAAAGAAACTTGTGATTAACTGCGCTATTACCATGATTGACTACTGTGACTCTATTACGATCTACCTAAAGTATAACTAAAGGAATGACAAAACATAATAAACAAAAGAGCAAGATTGATAAAAGGTGTCCCATTCCAAGAAAGGATTACTCCTGTACTAATTGAATCGCACTTGGTGCCCATTAAAGCCAGAATAGAGTTTAAGATATGTGCAATGACTCATCAAGTTATCAGAACTGGAAGTCCAAAATATCTAAGAGAATTGCTACACATTCCACAGCTATTGAATTTTGTCAACACGAGAATAGTTACAGATGGTTTCAAGTTATTGGAGCTAAGATGTACCTCTATTGTAGGTTTCAGATATGTGGCCCCAAGACTATTTAACAAGCTTCCACAAGATATCCGAAAGACTGAAGATGTTAAGGTTTTCAAGAAGCTGAAGACTTTCTTGTTTTCTAAATGCTTCGATGCTGTAGATTTAAGAATGAACATGCAATAATAATACAGTAGCCTACAACACATTTTTACCAAAATCATTTAGATTGTGAAGAAAGTGTGAAAATTTTCCTACTGCTTCAATTTCCAATGCTCTTTCATAGAAAAAACAGGACACTCGGGATATCACCCAAATTTAGGCTGCCATCTTATTTTTAAAAATGGCTGCTGGTGCAAAACAGTTTGGCCCATTTTTCAGAACCAATGCTAACCTAATAATATCACACCCAAGGAATATAATGGAAAAAGATAAACACGTTATTTCTCCTTCTTAATGATAAAAACGGAAGTCCTTCAACATAATGGTAGTCTTTCAAGTGATTTAAATATAAGGAAAAGAAGATTGTTTATCATGTTTTCATTTTTAGATAAAATGTAGATCATAATTCTTCAAAGTGTATGTTCTATGCTTCATGTTGTCATATTTGAATGTCAACTGGTGTCTCTAACTCACTATACTAACGTTATAGAATTGCTAGAGTCTGTGTATATGATAATAACGATGAATCATTTACACTTGTAGCAAGTTAAACAGAAAGTTATCTTTTAATCTGAACACTAGTATCACACAATGATGAGTATAAATTTTCAATGATTATAACAAGTAACCATGTAGTATAATGTAGTTTTTCTTCACGCGGTAGTAGTACACAGCTTATTTTGGTGAACAGCTTTCCTAGAAAAGAGATTCACATCTCTTGATTCCTGCTGTTTGATTCATTAACGAGTATCTCCAACATGGTAGGCTGTTAATTCTACACTGCTAACACGTATAGCACTCATGCCATTGTTCACTAAATGCTGCAACGATATTGCATGTAATTGAAATTATGAAAAGGCCATCCACCACTTGCACCTGGGTCAGACACATATAATAACCATGGATCAACCATTGTTCAGTACCGTTAAACAAATTCAATGGGCTTGGCATTATATCTATGGTGAGAAGCATTTTTTTGGTAATTCTTGAATTTCATGAAATTGCTTGGAGTCTTTCTCAGTGGAAGTGGTTGAACTGTGAACCTTGTTTAGTCAGAGATTACAACCACAGGTCAAGCAGATGCAATACTGAAAGGACTGCATGTCACGAGATCTCAATATGTACAGCAAGTTACAACAGCCTCTCTGTATATCCTGCAGATGTCAGGCTATAAGGCATATGCAGTCTCTCTCTTGGGTCATGAGGAAAAAATGAACTTGAAAACAGGGATTAAGTCAAAGATCAAGGAGTCTCTCTAGTTCCAATATTGGAATTTGTTTCTTGGACTTGAACTTCTTGTAATACATTTTGTGCATTCTCAGTGTCATACAAATTTCAAGTTCTACGTACAATGCCTTGGACAGATAGTTCAGTTGATGTTCTTGATGGATCATACAGACTATGCAAGATGACTCCCTGTCCCTATCAAAGATATAGTGCAGCTCAAAAACCAAATATTCCTTGTTTATGCTGAATTTCGGAAGAGTCACTTCGTCGCAATGTAGTCACTAAGCACATATGCGGACTATTCAGCAGGATGTACATCTCCTGTAAATCTAGCAATGGAAACATAGATGAGTTTTTCAAGCATGAAAACCATGAAACGTCACCTTCTCTCTCTCATATGGGTAAGCTTAGACAGGGAACAAAGTCAGACCTTACCAAATATTTTGATAAGCTTATTACACTAGGGGACTATAGCTCACCAGTTGTAGATGCCAAAATTCCAGATGGAGTTGTGTTGGCCAATATTCTCCTTCCAAGAGTCTGTTATAACTTTGGTAACTATGCTGAGAAACATACAGACCTCAAAGCGTCTAGATGTGGTATGAGATCGGTACATCAAAGGTACCCATAGAATTAGCCGAATTTTCTCTGAGTGGACGGAAATAAAAGTGATTTCTTGCAGTATTTGTCTCAGTGCACTGGTCAGCTTTCTCCTGGAGGGAAAGAGATCTATTGCACTGAAGGAACAGGTGTTTACGTATCACACAGGGATGAAGTATACCCTATCCTTCCTTCCTTCCTTGCAATCATGAAGTAGTTGACACAAAGCTAATGTTGCATGCTTATTATTGTGCACAAAGTACCACAGAAAAGTACTTATCAAATCAACTGACACGGATATGGTGGTCCTAGCAGTCGATAACTTTCACAAGTTATCACTGGAAGAAATGCGGATTACTTTCGGTATGAAGAATAACTATTGGTCTGATATCAATATATGATCTTGCCAGTAAACTTGTACAAGAAAAGGTCAGAGCGCTTCCATTCTTCCATGCCTTTACTGGGTGGGACATCTCCTCGTCATTCAGCAGTATTGGAATAGTAACCACCTGGAATACTTGGACAGCTTTCCTTAATATTTCAGCCGTATTTGTGTGTCTTTCTGAAGGGCTCTATTGCATCACAGATAACAAAATGCACTATGAAGAAAGGTTTTTCATACTTCAGTAATGACAGGAAAAGCGGCACAACAGATATAATTCAGTGAAGAAGCATTTGTTTGCAAAAGGGAGGCAACTGGATTGAATATTTCCAATAAATGCTTCTCTCAATAAGCACATCAGGAGAGCTAGTTGACAGACAGGATATATCCAAGTCTGGGCACAGTCATTTGAGGCTAATCAACGATTACCATTATCGTCAGCTTGGGGATGGAGTAAGATTTTGAGTGACCACTGGATAAAGTTCTGGACTGAAATCCAAGAAGCAGCTATGTCATGCAAAGAACTTATCAATGGTTGCTGCAAAAAGCCATGCAAACCCCATTGTAACTGTTAAAATGCATCACTTTCATGTACCAAAGCGTGAAAATGTGCAAGAACATACTTCAAACAAGAGTATTGACTTGTCTCCGCATTATCTTCCCTTTAGTCATTTCCATGTTTCTTGTGTACTAATATTTATTACTTGACATGTGCCTAATGTTGCTGGGAAAAAGTATTAAATACTCATGTATATATTGCATTGTTGGTCTTTCAAGTTGAATTGAGCTTTTTAGTACTTGGTCGTACCTGCAACATATTTAATATACTTGTGAGTCTATCTTATGAGGAAATGTATCACTATTTTCTTTTAGTATTGGAATATTCCACATGAAAGAGTGAGGTTGAAGCTAAAACCAATTTTAATAGATTCTTTGAATGTTACAACATTAAGTTAACATACGTAACTCAACAAATTATGTGCCATAGCGGGTGGAAAATTGACTAAATTGTTCTGTGCCGACAGCCTTTTGAAAAGCAAGATTTTGGCCTAAATCACGTGTCCCGTTTTTATGTGAAAGAGCATTGAAAATTGAGTCAGCATACAAATTTTCATACTTTCTTCACAATCAGAATGATTCTATCCTAAGCTACTGTACTATAAGTGCAATACTCTTTTAGGTCCTGTAGTGCGCAGGTTATTCTTTGATGAAGATGAAGTAGCTTAGACTATAATTCATGGAAATTGCTGTTTGAAATCAATACAAAATGTAGAGGAGAAGACTAGTCTGTAATTCAAGAAAAGTGCAGCGGTTGGAACTACTTACTTCATGCTGAAATGTGATCTTAAAATTCAAAAGGATATTTATGATAATGACGAAAAGGTTAAGTTGCAATGGGGCACGTATAGCATACATGATAGGTACTACACGGTCACCTGTTTCCCCCGTCAAAGGGGTGGACATTTAAAAAAAAAGAATATAAATTCACAACTGATGATAAAATGTGTGGGTAATATGCAGGACACCATAACACCAAGGGATGTAACTCCCAAGTAGTAAAATATACAAATTGTACTATGTTGAAAAACAAAATGATCATATAGTGAATTCACGAAATTGTAAAGTTTTGGACATGGAATTGACGAGACTAGAAGAAAATACAGATCATGGATACTAAGGACGTCATAAATTGTGGCTATATAAATATTCAATTGGTTGGTAATCAAACAATTCAAATCAGAGAATCGATTAATGAGAAATTTTTTGACATACTAGTAAAACCTAAAACATGGCTAAATGTCTTTGATTTTTTAAGTGCTTCAATAATGTGAATTTGACAACTAACCTTTACGGTGCAGGGTTTCCATTTGAGATAGGACCAGGAAAACAGCTTATGAAGTAAGTAAAATATGTTACCTTACCTCGACTTTGTGTCGAAGAATGCAAGAAACAATCTTCTATTTCAAGATAGTCCTTTCTCATCTGTCCATATACTGCACACAACGCCGGGTACTTGTTTCACATATAGCAAAAGCTGATTGGTTAAAGGCTGAAGTAAACATGCAGAATACATAGGACAAAAGCACTATGAATTAGTGCCGTCTGTTGTCAAAAAGGGTGAAAGTTACGGAAGTTCAACCGACTTCCTAGTCTTCCATTAACTGTCTTTTAATCCAGGATTCTGATAACAAAGACGAGAAGGCAGTCGGGATTAAGGAGCACTTCAAAATCAACTTGAAAGTATGTCTTATTGGTATGATTACTGCTCAGTCATTACCATCAAACAATCCTCATGAAAGCTAATTCATTGTTTTTGTATGGAATTGCCTTGTTTTGAGGAACAGACGTTAAAGACACAAACGATTATTGTTGGTTGCAAATAGGCCCACAACTCCAGAAGTCAAGTATTTATGGTACTCGCAATGATTCACCCGATAATCAGTTATGTCTCCCGACAAACAGAGACGGCCTTGAATTGACCTACCCAGACCTAAAGTCTCAGCGTTTTTCAAACTGTGGGTCCCGACCAATTAGTGGGTCGCCTGAAAAATAAAATGGGTAATGTCAAAAAAATTAAGGAAATAAAAAATACGCAAGTGAGAGCAAAGTGAAGAATATAAACAGCTTAAAATAATACAAAGCACTCATAAATCGTTGTTAAGTTTTCACTGATTTCTCCTATGACAATGCGGTCTTTACTAATCAAACGCAATAGTAAAGTATATAATGAATACATTATACAAAATTAATGTTATTGCAGTCAAAACAATTTAAAGGTTTTGCCACAGAATAAGGAATCTCTCTCTCTCTCTCTCTCTCTCTCTCTCTCTCTCTCTCTCTCTATATATATATATATATTATATATATTTATATATACGGTATATATATATATATATATATATATATATATATATATATATATATATATATATAGAGAGAGAGAGAGAGAGAGAGAGAGAGAGAGAGAGAGAGAGAGATAGATATAGATATACTGCATATATATATATATATATATATATATATATATATATATAGATAGATATAGATATACTGCATATATATATATATATATATATATATATATATATGAATATATATATATATATATATATATATATATATATATATCATTGATGGTACGGCAAGGAAGATTTAAAGATGATCAGCATAGCTATTGTATGTTACCAACCTAGTTATAATATATTGCTGAGGAGTTAAAACTCGAGATTTTGTCTCATCTCACTTTCCTGTCTCAAAGCTTTAATAATCATATTCCTGAAGTGAAATTTTAACCATTTAACAAAAGACTTTACATAAAAAATCTATTTGTTTTCCAAAGTCCTGAATTAATAATTGAGTTAAATTCATAACCTGAAGAGGAAGCTGAATTGCTGTATCTTAGGTGTTCCTTTACACTTAAAGACAATTTTGGAAAATTGAATTTGTCCTAATTTTGGGTTAAGAACAAAAGAGAATTTACACTACTAAGTACCAGGGCCATTCTATTGCTATTACCTTTAACAAATACCTATTTGTGTGAACTGGGATTTTTCACATTAATTTAGTCTTTAGACTAAGAACAGAAACAGGCTCAACACTGCACTTGATATGTATGTAGCATTGTCTTCATGTGTTCCATATTGAAACAGCCATTTATGAACAAACAAGCATATCCATCTCATTATTTTTTTCCCTTAATATTATGCGCTTTACCTTTGTATTGAAATTTCCTCCATATTTGTTTTTCTAAAACTAATATTTTATTCATACAAATAAATAAAACAATGCGCATATCATAAAAAGATATAGGCCTACATATAAATTGACGATGTCAATTAAAAGAACTTAGTGAACAGAGTTTGTCTTTTTACACCTAAGTATTGTGGGTCGCAATGCAAACCGTGGTTCTTACTGTGGGTCGCAATAAAAAAGTTTGAAAAACGTTTCCTTAAGACGAACTGTTACTTACATTCCAGCACAGTATTTTGTTTACTGCGAGAACATGTGTGAGCACTCTAAGCGAATATACTTTGTGGAAAACCTTTTATTAGTCATTAGTCATTGTTGTTCAAATATTTCGTTAAAGACTGAAGGTTCGGATATAAAATATTTTTGATCTCCAAAGGAGAGATTATTCTAAGATAAGTACTGTAGTAGAGCGTATGTCGTCAAGCTGATCAAGTTAACGCTGAAAGAGCTTTATTATGCGCAGTTCACTTCACACTGCAAGATTATAAGGATAACATGAGGTTACGGTGGCTGATTTTGGAGTCCTAAAAATAAAAAGATATTGAGGAATTAAGCTGTTAAATCATTATCAGCAAGAGATGGAGTGATAAATATTGTAAAGGATTTCTATACAATGCAGTACAATAGTGTTATGAAAAATAGCTTTGCCAATTGAAATAATGATACACCTGAGCTGGTACGAAACGTAACATTAGGAATAATAAATATTAAAAGACGTAAAAAGAGGCAAAGTATTAGGAGAAGATGGCCTATCAATTGATTCAATAATAGATTTCATAGTAGTAAACCTATCTGAACCTAACACAAAATGTCTGCAAGAATTATCTATACCTACAGCTTGGAAAAACTTTATTATTATACTAATTCACAAAAAGGGAGACACAAAAGATCTGGAAAATTATCACCCAATAAGTTTACTCTCAATTATATATATATATATATATATATATATATATATATATATATATATATATATATATATATATATATATATATATACAGTATATATGTATACATACACACACACACACACACACATATATATATATATATATATATATATATATATATATATATATAATATATTGAATATTTACAAAGATCATGGTAGGCTGAATAGAAAGACAGCAAGACTTTAATCAAACAAGAGAGCACGCAGGCTTTAGAAGTGTATATATATATATATATATATATATATATATATATATATATATATATATATATATATATATATATATTCAACAACTAACCATTTCCATGTAATTAACCAACCAATGGAAAAATCCTCAGTGTATGCCAAACCACTATGTATGACATTTATGGACTATGAGCAAGCTTTTGATTCTGTCAAAACTTCAGCAGTAATAAAAGCCCTTCAAAGACAAGGAATAAATTAATCTTACATTAGAAGACTTGAAGATATCTATATGGGAAGTTCAGCAATTCTAAAACTACATAAAGATAGTAAGAAAATTCCAATTGAGAAGTTTTTAAGAATTTAGATGGGAAAATGTAGGAATTAACATTAACAGGGAATAATTAACAACTTAAGATTTGAAGATGACATTTAGCGAATCATAGGAAGAATTGCAAAAGATGATATGTGATTTGAATGGAGGAAGCATGAATGTTACAGTTGAGAATGAATATGAGTAAAACTAAGATAATGCTTAATGAAATGCAGAGAGATAACCACTAATGGTTATGGACAAACCTTTACAGATTGTTAACGAATATACTGTATGTACTTAGGAAAGACAGTAAGTGTTTCCCCAGGATATGGGACCGAAATTAAAGGAAGAATAGGCATGAGATGGAGAGATTTTGGTATAGAAAATGAGATTATGAAAAGTATAATGCCACTTAACTTAAGGTGAAAATTATTTAATCAGAATTAACTTATGTATCAGAAACTTGGAGCCTTATTAACCCCTTAGAACATGAGCTAGTTGAAACTCAAAGAGCTATGGAAAGAATAATGATTGGAATAACACCAAAGTACAAAAAAATAAAAAGAGCAACATTGACGCAAGAGTTGATTAAAATAGAGGATATTCTATTAAATGTAAGAAAAAGAAATGGACAATGGCAGGACATATAATGTAAACGGCAGATAACAGATGGACATTGAGAATAACAGAATGGGCCCCTAAAGACTGAAAACGAAGCAGGTGAAAGAAGAGAAGACGATGGATTGATGCGCTAAAAAGATTGCGGGTGTAGAGTAGCATAGAGAGACCAAAAACAGAATTGAGTGGAAGAATATTTCTGATGCGTTCGTCCAGCAGTGGACTAGTTACAGCTGATGATGAGGATGATGATGATGATGATGAAGTTGCATATACGCAATAGTGAACAATATCTATATATATTGCATATATATGTACATATGCTTTGTATGTAGGTATGTGTGTGTATATATAAGTATATATATATATATATATATATATATATATATATATATATATATATATATATATATATATGCTTTGTATGTATGTATGTATGTGTGTATATATAAGTATATATATGTGTGTATATATAAATATTTGTATATATATATATATATATATATATATACACACACACATATACATATATATATATATATATATATATATATATATATATATATATATATATATATTCAGAAATTAATATTAGTGTACGTATATTAATGCAATTATTTACTGAGTGTAATTACTAATATTTTTTATTATCTGCAACTGTCTCAGACTCATGGTCAACAGTAACATATAATGCAAAGGATACAAGAAGTTTAAAGATGGATATTAAGAAATTAATGGCCGAAATGGAGATAGAGAAGGAGGAGAACCAAATGACAGTGAAGCCGTTGTTCTTACGCTGTTAGGTAATGGAAATACTTCTGAAAAGTTTTTATGAAACAAATATTGATGACCTACCAGAGGAAGTGGAATTTGAAAAGCTTAGGGATAATGTAAAAGTACCTGAAAAAGAGGTTAACTTTGGTAGGATATAAGATAATAGTCTGAATATTCATATTAATCTCTGGAATGAAGATATTATTCTAATTATAACAAATGTAATGATTAAAAGAAATGGAAATAATCTAAGTTTTTTTTCCAGTAAGTTCAAATTAAGACTATTATAACACAGAGAAAGTTCAGTGAATGGAACTCTGATGATACAGTGTTACCTCGTCATCAACACTACGTATTCTAAGGCCTAAGCTCTACAAGTGTTTAGGAGTGAAAAATGTTATCCTTTACCACGTGAGAGCACATTGACAAGAAAGCCTGTTCCTTTGTGACGGCCGAGAGAAAGGTTATGACTCAAAGGCAGGATGCAATCAACTGTGTAACTTTATTAAAGAACACTCTCCTTTATATACAAAACCACAAGGCAACAAGAAATTACATGTTCGAGAGACAGACAATGTTAGAGAGGAAACACGCAGACATGTTTATTCTGGTTCTTTTTAGTGCGAGGGAAGAGCGCAGATACAAGCATAATATATACAAAATAATTTATGTACGATCGTGTGACACACGGTTGGTACATGGCCCCCCCCCTAAAAATAACATACTGTACATGTTAAATAGGGCGCCCTGATCAAAAGAGGCGAACTGTAGGCGGGTCATCTGGCAGTAGATAAGCAAGTTTTAGACGATCAATGGAGACCCAGTCTTCTTTGCCACGAATGTTTAGTAGGAATGCTTTCGGAATGCGTCGGATCACAAGGAAAGGGCCCGTGTAAGGGGACGTTAGCGGTGGCTTGGTAGTGTCGTTGCGCAGGAAGACGTGCGTTGCAGAGTGCAAGTCCGTTGGTATGTGATGTTTCGCTGGGGGCTTGTAAGTCTGGCGGCATGGAGTAAATTTTGAGGGTGCCATACGCTATTGGGGTGTCTCCTTGTTCACAAAGCCAGTCGGATATTTCTGGGAAGGTGTCCTCGGGTATCGCCGCGAGAACATAGTCTGCTTTGGTGGTTGAGCGAGTCACGCCGTTGATGCAAAACTGGACTTCTGCACGCTGAAACCAAGCAAACGCCTCTCCGCTGGCGAATGACGAAAGTTTCAATGGGGGAGTCGCAGCTTTAACTTCCGTAGAGTCCTCCATAGTACCAACAATGGAGGGGCGAGGAGGGTGGGGGTGGAAGGCAGTGGGAGCGAGTCGACTTCCGGGGTCACCAATGTGACGGCCGAGAGAAAGGTTATGACTCAAAGGCAGGATGCAATCAACTGAGTAACTTTATTAAAGAACACTCTCCTTTATATACAAAACCTCAAGGCAACAGGAAATTACATGTTCGAGAGACAGACAATGTTAGAGAGGAAACACGCAGACATGTTTATTCTGGTTCTTTTTAGTGCGAGGGAAGAGCACAGATACAAGCATAATATATACAAAATAATTTATGTACGATCGTGTGACACACGGTTGGTACACCTTCTACATGGAGCCTGGCATTTTAAAGTCATTATGAACTTTATTTCTTGCCAAAGTGAAATCTGTCTTCTTTAGTGAAATTGGCTATTATAAATTTAGATGAAGTGTGTGTAAGTAGAGAATGGTGTATGTATATTTTATGAGTCTCATGATAGGGTGTTAGCTATTATGTTGAAAGGCCATGTTGGTAAGTGGAAACAACATGCATTTTGACTTTGACTGTACTTATTGGAATAAATAATGTATCATCTGTAATTGAACGAGTAGAGGCTATTTGAATTTTTGTAGTTGCAATAATGCATGACTTGGGATAGGCCATCATATGTATTTGGTAAGATTTGGGCATTGCAAATAAAATTTTATTAAAAACCCCAGCGCGCATAGGTTGGTTTTTGCTGATGTTCCTCATTTAGTAAAACAGATTAGAAATAACCTTATTGATTCAGGTTTTCTTTAAGAAAATTAAGGTTTTATATTAGTCGATAGTATTAAAAAAAGGTGAATAAATGGGGGTCAAAATATGGTTTTATATGTAAGGATAACGAATGGCCAGCGGTCACCTGTGAAATCCTTCGACGGGGCTCTAAAACACAATGTCGGATCCCAAGAGGAATTTAGTGCTAATGGGTCAAATATGCAACACAGTTGCTTTCTAAATCATGTTAAAAGGCAGTGAGTTATTTAGGAGAGAGAAATTTGTTAGAACCAGGCAGCAGGAAAGAAACGTCTCGTTTTATTGCTTTGATTGTTTCGACATCATGTACTTTCAACTCTGAGATCAATTTGAGGTGGATATAATAGATAAAGATGTTCTGTGTGAAGTAGTAATTGTTATGAATTCGATAAGAGTTAAATATCTTAAGACGAGATGTTTGTATAAATTTCAGGAAGGGGTAATTTTTGTCTGGTAAAACAATTATAGTTATGTTTGATATGTTGAAATACTTATACAACATTGCATATGTAATGACACAGGGATTAGGTAAAGACTGCTTAGAGCTTTAGAGCATAATTTTATGGGGTGTATTCGTCAAGGGAATTTGTCTTTTATGACAATCCTAATC
>NC_090725.1:154586667-154604167 GCF_036898095.1 Palaemon carinicauda | reverse complement strand
GGTAAACGTCATTGATGTCAGAAAAATTATTGTCGTGATTTATTTCCATAACTAATTAAGTGGTAAACATAATTGACGTCCGAGAAATACTATTGAGGTAATTTCTTTATATAACTAATGATGTGGCAAACATAATTAAAATCAGAAAGATAAAATTAAAGTGACATATTTTTATAAGTATTCATGTGATAAATATCATTGATGTCAGAAAATATTATGAAAGTTATTTCTTTTCATAATTTGTAAAGAACTGTCAGCTGTTAGGAAACATTGACGTTGCCTTATATGATGCAATAGGTATCATCCTAGTGAGACGTGGATGAATTATACACATAGAAATAGGGTTGAGGATGCTGAGAAGTCTTTCACCTATATGTAAAAGGTTAAAACATAGTGCCCTTCAGATGGTGTAGCTATGTGAGAATGAAGGACAGTAAATTGATAAAATAAATCACGAAGAAATTTCCAATAGTATTTTTACTATCTATTTAGGTTTAACGCAAAACGCTGTTCATCTCAATTTCGTTTGTTAAGCATTAAAATATAATTCGACAGAACGAACGGTTTCCAGAATTTCTTTTGTATTTGCGTCCTGATAGTCACTCTTGAAATATGAACTTTAAACAACGCCCATTCTCCATTTCCCTTCAGGAGACTAAGAATGATCCAACCCTTAGCTTAATGAACAAGCTTCCCTTCCCCCTACCTTTGAGACCTATTCAGAGAAGAGAGATTAAGAAAAGAGGCTCCAGTCTCCGAAGGCATTATCATCTATCATATCAGAGAATTACTCAGAATTTTTAATCATCGGTGGTGGTTTGGGAAGGCAAGGGAGATTTCTGGCAGTGAGTATACAGCCTAAAGATATATGGCAGGATCTTAACGTCTGGAAAGGGTAGCTTTAATGTCCCGGCTTTGCGATGCGATCAACACAGGAAACAAAAACAAATATGTATGGCAGGGAATGGAAGAATATTATATATAGTAGCAGGAGACTAACATACTTCTTTTTAACGGATGCGTCTCAAATACATTGAAGAATATTGATTATTAATCTAATCTAAGAACTCATATGAGAATGTCGACTACGTAATGGTATTTTATAAATCAGTTGCGTCATGATCAATTCAGACCATCAATGAACGAGGAGTTCGTAATGCACAATATACAAGCGCAGTTTAGTTGAATAATATGATATAATATTAACTTCAATGAACCTCTGAACCTGTCATCCGCCAATCTCGTCTACTATTAACTTTTTATACGTTTCCCAGTTGTTTTGAATGACTGAATGGTGTTTTCAAAACGATTACCACACAACAACACTTAATATTATCTATCTATCTGCCTATCTAATTAAGTGCCTTTCCCCGTGATCATGATCATATCTAAATACACATCACTTGTATAAATTGTAAATTTTTTGTGGAATATTCTAGACAAAAAATCAGGTAGTTTTAGTATTCGACAAAATTAATGAAACAGAAAACTAGAAAAAGTGTCAGGGATTCATCCAAAGAAAATATTTCTGAGAAGATTAAATTGCAGGTAAGTCTAGATTCAATAACAACACCCACTAAAGTCAACGGCAGGAGCTTGTTTTCGGATGGACGCTGAATAATTTTGCAACTTTTCATTTATTTTAGCACAAACTGGGATAAATTACACCAAGCATAACAAAACCATGTTATCATACCAGAATCTATTAAACACATGAAATTAATAAATTGTTGATACTAACTTGTAGTATATGGCAACTGATCATCTTTGAAACGAAAATGAGAAAACTAAATTGAATACATAAATAGATATACACATTTTAACGGAAATAAACCAATTGAAAAAGAAATTGTATTATCTTTCAAGAAAAACTTAGTTGAAAGAAGAAGACTTAGACTGCAAGAACGTCGATAGCTTTTAGTCAAGATTCATCGATGGAGAGAGAGAGAGAGAGAGAGAGAGAGAGAGAGAGAGAGAGAGAGAGAGAGAGAGGGGGGGTGGGAAATGTTTATATATAGATAAAATGATCAATATGTCAAGTATAATAAAGCAGTAAAGTCTCTAAAGGAAAATTATATTGAATAGGGTTGATGTGGAAGTAAATCTATAAGTTTCTATAAAACATGCAACGAGTTTATTCCTCTGTCATCATCAAGGTTAGTTCCAATGGCAGCACGTGCTATCCACCGAACTCAGTATTTGTATGGAGAGGATAATAATACTATTAAATGTACTGTCCGAGCAAGGAGTGTTTTATTTTGTTAGATAAAGGCAATTTTTATATGTAGATTATGATTCATCTCACAATAAATTGAGCTATCCTTCAAAAATGACTTTGAAAATCCCGTACCCTATTCAGAAATCTTGCTGAGAGACAGACGACGGTACAGAGAGGCACAAGGAGACTCGGACACAGAAAGGAATTCCCTTCAAGGAGGCTGCAGGGATGAATTACTCAAGGGGAATATGAATTTGAAAGTAATTTAAACATATATTGTTCGTAGCAGAAGTAAATGAAAGGCTTCGGAAATGAGCGCCACTAATATTTGCGTCAGTTTCGCCTGTGCCCAGTGGCAAGAGGAACGGAAATTACTGATAACAAAGTCACGTTAAGCATTTTATCTTTCATTCTTTATCTAAAGCGAAGAGGGGAGATGAAAACAATAATGGATTCAGCAATACTTGCACAAAATGGAAATAGCAGCAAAGGGGAGATACAAAGACCAGGCCATCGATAAAGTAAGAGAGAAAGAGACGTCCACAGGAGGAGCGTTGGAATTCATACATCATAGAATAAAAGGTTTTGTGACAAAGGGAATACTTTTAAAATCACTGAAATCTGGCCGAAGCAGAAAAAGCTTGGGTATATTAGCCGATTGACTCAAGGAATCGCCATACATGAACAATGCTGGGTTACAGTAAAATGGATGAATGATGAAATCACAAGATAAAAAATAATGATCGAATGTTTCCAATATATGACTGAGAATATTGCAACATAAATGATTGCGAAATGGTAACTGACAAAATGTCTCTTGTCGCCATAAAAACAGGTGAAGGAAAAATAAGAACAGAAAAACAGCAACTTAAGAATGTCCGGTCCGCAAAGGGAAGTGTCATCAGAACCAAGGGATAGCAGATGCTGAGAGATGTTTCTCTGGTATTATAAAAAAAACATTCGTTCAGAAAAATATCATAATAGGAATAATCTAACTCTTTTCAGAGGAAAGAATTTGTGAATGATATTTCTGAAAAATAAAGTAAAACAGAAAATGAACCATAATCATGATATTAGTTAAAAATCTGAGGTTATTAATCAAAAGTACAATGAAAAAATGGTGGATTTACTGTAAGAAAAAAAGCCTGTGGCACTGAAAAGAATTTAATATCAAAGCTTCGAAATTACCGAGATATGGAACGGGAAAAGGCGAGAAATCTGAGGATATCAGTAACTGTAACCCTTAGGGAGTTGTGCGCATTCAATCACTATAAAGTGTCATCTTAGTACCAGGTCCTTAGAAATTATATATGAAAATCAAAATTCGAACTATAAATCAGATACCGACGAGAAATAGACATAATTTGAAGAAAATTATTCTCGTTCATATATTGCCTTGAAACCTAGAGGGTTGTCACAGGGAGAATATTTGAGCAAATGTACATTTTGTGAAAGCGCTTTTAGCTTGAACTGGAAATCTAGGGTTGCACAAAATATTGTTATCTCAAGAAAGAAATTGTGTTTAACACGTAATAAAGAGAGAGGGAAGATTCATTTATAAATGTTCAGGGAAATGAAAAAAACTGCAATTCTAATCATTGATTGTAAACTAATTGTTAGCCTTATTGAAGCAATGGAAAAATACTCCTATAATCTTTGTATCGATAGCCATAGATTATGGCAAGAATCAAATAAAGAATAAACTTGCGTTATGATTAGAGCCAAAAATAATAGGGACTGATTTTAAGTAAAAGGGCTACAATGTCTAAATGAGAATATATATATCCAAAGGAATGCAATAAGTGCCATTAAGTGTCTTGAAATAAGACTTTCTGGAAACAACATTTTAGAAAAAATGGTCCCTATCATAAATTTAAGGCCAAAGGGAACAATAAAACACTCACAAAGCTTAAAGAAGATTGATATATTAGCTATTTAACATAAACACGTGTGACATTGATAATAAAGAAAGAAATAAAAAATGGGTAAATATCCATGAAAAAGTATACACCGTAAAATATTGACTGAAAACATGAGGCATTTTGAAAAATAATAGAAATCACCAGAAGCAGCCACTTTAGAGCTATAAAGGAAAATACCATATTTGTAGGAAATGCATTTGTTGTACAGGGTAGTCTAATCCATAAAGATAAAATGTACCGCTATAATACAATGTAGAACTGCTTCAAGCTAATTACAATAAAATTCCTGATACTCCTTTGTTGGAAGGCGAAGAGTACTTGACCTGTCCCATACTAGTATGGGATCATAGGAAAATTGAAATGGAATACCTATATGAATATTGCGAGTTTCATTGAAGATATCTGGAAGTTCGAATGGGGATATTAGATTGTACTAAAAATCTGACCATATGTGTACTGAATAAAATTGGAGAGGTGAATCTTCCCTTTTGTTCTAAAAGAAACAGTTAACGTTTAAATGATATGATTTAAAAGTGCCTGTGTCTAAAGACAACAGAGACATGTAAAACGAGCAAACTGGAGAAGAGTCTTCTTTTCCCATAAGCGAGCTGGAGAAGAATCTTCTTTTTCTTTCCCATAGGTAAATTGAAGAATCTTCTTTTTCTTTCCCATAGGTAAATTGAAGAATCTTCTTTTTCTTTCCCATAGGTAAATTGAAGAATCTTCTTTTTCTTTCCCATAGGTAAATTGAAGAATCTTCTTTCTCATAAGCAAACTGGAAAAGAATCTATTTCTTTCGCATAAGGAAATTGGAGAAGAATCTTCGTCTTTTTCCTAAGGAAATTGGAGATGAATCTTCTTCTCTCCCATAAGCAAACTGGAGAAGAATCTTCTTCTTTCCCCCAAGCAAACTGGAGAGGAGACTTCTTCGTTTCCAGAAGCAAGCTGGAGAAGAATCTTTTTCTTTCCCATAAGCAGGCTAGAGAAGAATTTTCTACTTATTTCCCATAAGTAAGCTGGAGAGGAATCTTCCTTCTCATAAACAAATTGGAGAATATTTTTTTTCTCATAAAAAAACTGGAAAAGAATCTTCTTCTTCTTTTCCATTAGCAAACTAGAGGAGATTTTTCTTCTTTCTTTATATGCAAATTGGATAAGAATTTTTTCTTCTTTGCAAGCTGGAGAAAAGATCTTTTTTTTTTTCGCACAAGCAAACTAGAGAAGATTCTTAATTCCCATAATAAAACTAGAAAAGAACTTTCTTCCTTCTAAGAAGCAGACTGGAGAAGAATCTTTTTTTTTTTCAGAAGCAAGTTGGTGAAGAATCTTTTTCTTTCCTAGAAGGAAACTGGAGAAAAATTTTCTTCTTCCCCATAAGCAAATTGAAAAACAATCTTCTTCTATTTTACAGGGGAAATATTCTCCTCTTCTTTACTATAAGCAATCAGGAGAATAACTATTTTCTTTCTCATAATCAAACTGGAGAGAAATTTCTTTATTCCATTAAGCAAAAGTGATAAGAATCTATTTTCTCACAAGCAAAGTGAAGAACAATTTCTTCTTTTTCATAAGCAAACTGAAGAAGAATTTTCTTATTTTTCCCATAAGCAAGCTAGAGAGAAATCTTTTTCTTTCCCATAAAAAAACTGGAAAAGGAATTTTTTCTTTCTCATAAACGAATTGGAGAAGAATTTTCTTCTCCTTTCCCCAAACCAAGCTGAAGAAGAATATTCTTATTTCTCAAATGTAAACTAGGGAAGAATCTTCATCTTTCCCATAAGAAAACTGTAGAAAAATCTTCTTTCTCATAAGCACACTGGAGAAGAATCTCCTTCTTTACTGTACGCAAGCTAAAGAAGAAAATTTTCTTCTTCTTTCTCATAAGCAAAATAAAGAAAAATCTTTCTCATAAGCAAAATGGAGAAGAATCTTTTTCTTTCCCTTAAGGAAACTGGAGAAGAATTTTTTTCCTTGCCAAAATCAAAAGAAAGAAGAATCTTCTTTACTATAAGAAAACTGGAAAAGATTCTTCTTTCTCATAAACAAACTGAAGAAGAATCATATTATTCTTTCCCATAAGCAAACTAGAGTAGAATCTTCTTCTTTCCCATAAAAAAACTGGAGAAGAATCTTCTTCTTTGTCATATGCAACCTGAAAAAGAATCTTCTTCTTTCTCATAAGCAAATTTGAGAAGGAATCTTCTTCTTTCACATAAGCAAACCACAGAAGAATTTTCTTTTTCTTTCCCATAAGAAAAAGTGAGATTAATCTTTTTAATTTTCATAAGCAAAATGGAGAAGTTTTTTATTCTCTCTCCTAAGCAAATTGAAGAAGAATCTTAATATTTCCCATAATCAAATCAGAGAAGAAACTTCTTATTTCCCATAAGCAAACTGAATATGAATCTTCTTCCCTATAATCAAACTGGAGATGAATCTTCTTCATTCTCATAAACAAACAGGAGAGAGATATTCCTCTTCATTCCCATGAGAAAACTGGAGAAAAATCTTCTTTCCTATAATCAAACTGGAGATGAATTTTCTTCAATCCCATAAGCAAACTGGAGAAGAATCTTCGTTCTCATAAGCAAACAAGAAAAATCTTTTCTTCATTCCTATAAGCAAAATGGAGAAGAATCTTCTTTATCATAAGAAATAAGCAAACTGAAGAAAAATCTTTTCTTCCTTCCCATAAGTAAACTGTAGTAGAATCTTCTTTCCAACAAGAAATAAGCAAACTGAAGAAAAATCTTTTCTTCATTCCCATAAGCAAACTGGAGGAGAATCTTCGTTCTCATAAGAAAACTAGAGAAGAATATTCTTCTTTACCATCCGAAAACTGGAAAGGAATCTTCTTTACCATAAGTAAATCTGGAGATTATTTTTTTCTTCCTTCCCCTAAGCAAACTGGAGAACTATATTCTATCTAATAAGCAAAGTTTATAAGAATCTTCTTTCCCATAAGCAAATAAGAGAAGAATTTTCTTCCTTTCCATAAGCAGTCTGGAAAACTATTTGGTTCTTTCTCATAATCAAAGAAGAGAAGATTTTTCTTCTTTCTCAGAAGCAAAATGGAGAAGAATCTTCTTTTTCACAAGCAAATGGGAGAAGAATATTTTTGTTTCCCATAAGGAAACTGGAGAAGAATCTTTTTCTTTTCCATAAGCAAATTGGCAATGATTTTTTCTTCTTCTTTCCCATAAGCAATTGGAGGAAGAATATTTTTATTTTTATAAACAAAATAGAGAAGTATTTTATTGTTTTCTCTCTCATAAGCAAATTTTAAAAGAATCTTATTCTTTCCCTCAATCAAATTGGAGGAGAATATTCTATTTCTTTCCTATAAGCAAACTGGAGAAGAATTTCTTCCTTCCCACAAGCAAAATGTTGAAGAATCTTCTTCTTTTCCTTAAAAAAATTGTTTAAGAATCTTTTCTTCCTTTCTCATAAGAAATCTGGAGATGAATCTTTTTTCCTATAAGCAAACTGGAGAAGAATCTTCGTTCTCATAAGCAGACTGGAGATGAATTTCCTTCCTCATAAACAAACTGCAAAGGAATATTTTTCTTCTTTCCCAGAAGCAAACTGGAAAAGAATCTTCTTTCTAATAAGCAAACTGGTGAGAAATCTTCTTCTTCATTCACACAAGCAAAGTAGAGGAAAATCTTCTTTACCGTAATCAAACTGGAGATGAATCTTCGTTCTCATAAGCAAACTGAAGAAAAATATTTTCTTCATTCCCATAAGGAAAATGGAGAAAAATCTTCGTTCTCATAAGCAGACTGGAGATGAATTTCCTTCCTCATAAACAAACTGCAAAGGAATATTTTTCTTCTTTCTCAGAAACAAACTGGAGAAGAATCTTAGTTCTCATAAGCAAACTGAAGAAAAATCTTGTCTTCATTCCCATAAGCAAACTGGAGAAGAATCTTCGTTCTCATAAGCAAACTGAAGAAAAATCTTTTCTTCATTCCCATAAGCAAACTGGAGAAGAATCTTCATCTTTCCCATAAGAAATAAGCAAACTGAAGAAAAATCTTTTCTTCATTCCCATAAGCAAGCTGGAGAAAAATCTTCGTTCTCATAAGCAAACTGAAGAAAAATCTTTTCTTCATTCCCATAAGCAATCTGGAGAAGAATCTTCGTTGTCATAAGAAATAAGCAAACTGAAGAAAAATCTTTTTTTCATTCCCATAAGCAAACTGGAGAAGAATCTTCGTTCTCATAAGTACACCGAAGAAAAATCTTTTCTTCATTCCCATAAGCAAACTGGAGAAGAATCTTCATCTTTCCCATAAGAAATAAGCAAACTGAAGAAAAATCTTTTCTTCATTCCCATAAGCAATCTGGAGAAGAATCTTCGTTCTCATAAGCAAACTGAAGAAAAATCTTTTCTTCATTCCCATAAGCAAACTGGAGAAGAATCTTCGTTCTCATAAGTACACCGAAGAAAAATCTTTTCTTCATTCCCATAAGCAAACTGGAGAAGAATCTTCATCTTTCCCATAAGAAATAAGCAAACTGAAGAAAAATCTTTTCTTCATTCCCATAAGCAATCTGGAGAAGAATCTTCGTTCTCATAAGCAAACTGAAGAAAAATCTTTTCTTCATTCCCATAAGCAAAATGGAGAAGAATCTTCTTCTTTCCCATAAGAAATAAGCAAACTGAAGAAAAATCTTTTCTTCATTCCCATAAGCAAAATGGAGAAGAATCTTCTTCTTTCCCATAAGAAATAAGCAAACTGAAGAAAAATCTTTTCTTCATTCCCATAAGCAAACTGGAGAAAAATCTTCTTCTTTTCAATAAGCAATATGCAAACTGTGGAAGAATGAAGAAAACTAAAGATGCGCAGAAAGGTAATGAACTTCTGTTGACGTAGGATGTACTGTATATAGATCTTTTGGGAATCAAACTCGCCAATATAGAAAAGTAAGTGAGCTTAAAGACACTTTAAGATTGTAGGTAAGGTAGAGAACAAAAAGACACCTTGAATAAGAAAAAGAAATATATCTGCATTAATGTTCTAATTGCGTCGAAAGATTACCGTTTTGTGACCACACCAAACTTCCTCTGATAAAGCTTTTACTGATGATTGCTGGCGATTTTCCGTTTTAATTTCAGTTGATTCTTTCACCAGTTCTACTCTGATTTCCACAGGTTAAACAAAATGACTAATTCTCCTCTTGCCTATCAAACTCTTTTGAATTTTTTTTAAGACTACCTATCTACTTAGAAAAAATAATGATCATATGGTCTTACCCCTTACTGTTTAGCTGTTAGGAAACCTGCACAATCATTTGCCTCTTTTTATGCACATTTGTAATTCTCTTTCAGTAACGCTTGCAGCGTGGAAAAAATATTTTGTCACTGTTTGATTCCTCTTTTACACTTTGCGTTTCGTGATGATTTTACATTTGTACTTCAATAGTAGTACTCAAGGTCCTTTAAATCTACTATTTAAAGGACCTTGGTGGTACTCAATGCAAAGAGTCTTCTTCTATTAATGTGCTTTTTTCCCCATTTGCATGGGGGTATGCATGGTTGCCTTCTTTCATAGACCATAATGGAGGGAGGAAAAGTAATTAGGAGATAGAGAGCAATGAAAGAATTCACCTAAAGTTGAATCCTAAATCATCACATGGTTGCTATGGTATATGTGGGATATAATTTCCCGTCATTTATAAATAACGGATTTTGAGCGAAGCGAAAAATCTATTTTTGGGTGAGATGGCCATGTCGTCCTGATGGAAGTTCCTATAGGGTAGCTTCTTAGGGTATATTACAACTACGGCGATATTCCCAGAGAATTTACCTTAAGGTACCAGAATTCTAACTCCTGGAGCGAATATCCCTCGTGAAAGGGATATCGCGACATATCAGAGGACGCATTCTTGACACGCCACATGGCAATCTGCATCCCGAACAGAGATTACGTATCGCAGGGGGCAATTGGCAAGAAACGAAATCGGGAAAGAAAAAGGGGGAGCCGCTCCCAAGGCTCCCTATCTCCCGTTTCGTAAGCGTGCCTGGCGCCATCTGTATTCCTTGTAGCGTACACGAGGTGCTACAGATACTGTATGTAGGGAGGGGTCCTACAGCCCTTTCTTAGAAAGGCAAGGGCGGGTCCATCAGGACGACATGGCCATCTCACCCAAAAATAGATTTTTAGCTTCGCTCAAAATCCGTTTTTTGGGCTCAAGCCATGTCGTCCTGATGGAAGTATACCAGAGCATTACTGTATCTGTGGATTCTCAGAACGTGCCGTACTCCCCGGAGGTAATTTTTCCCCGGTTGACTAGACCTAGAGACCTAAGATGTTACCGTTATACATCTTTTCAACTAACTATAAACCATGTTAGAGTTTCCTGCCCCCTACAGGTAAGAGTCCTACTAGACTCTGGAAAAGTCTCGAAGAGTACATATACCTATGTATGAATACCAGGCAAGCTAATATATTGGTCTCACCCTATATTAAGTAAAGCATAGTTTGTAAAGAACCACTGCGTCAATATGAAATATCGACCAGTTCTCCGCACAATACTTGTATTGGACAAAGGTTTATACCCGCATAGGAAGAAAACCAATGCAACATAGCTTGCATAAAGGAACAATTCTATTAGAATTATCCCAGATAAGGTACATAGAATGAATGCTCAATTATACCAATAAATTGACACAGGTGAAGGAGACGCAAGGTTCTCAAGAACAAGTTTATTGACAGGCAATAAATAGACAGGTTAACCACAATATATATATATATATATATATATATATATATATATATATATATATATATATATATATATATATATATATATATATATAAGAAGAGGATAACCCAAAACTTTAAGCATAAGTATGATAGTAAACAGAACTTGTTTGTCTGAAAGAAAAAACATTAAATGCCACTTTTAAGATACCGAGGTATCAAAGTCATAAAAGTCTGTATTACAAATCAATGACATTAGTGTTAGAAACGCTCGGCACACATGTCTGCACTTATGCTAGGTTCACCTTTGGAAATGGAACAGTCTACATGGGCAACACAGTGCCCTCACTTAGTTTGTAGTACAGTATGTAACTACACACTCACCCTGGAATTAATCGTCCCAATTAAAACCACTGTTCCTCGCAGAGTTAAACAGTAGGGTTAACAACGCGACCCACTGCTACCACAGATCTCTTTAGTTCCTCTACTTGCTTCGCACAGTGGGGAAAGAACACTCTGGAAGACTTCCAGCCAGTGTATGAACGGAGATGTTCAAAATCCATACAATTAAAGAAATTTTAGGATGAGGCAACTTTCCTCGGATCGTGACCTGCGGGTGTACTGTCAGGATCCGCTCTGCGAATAAAATATGGGATTTTCGCTCTGAGTTGATTCAGAGATGAATTTGAGCCTGATGTTTCTCCCCTGAATAGTTGACCACCCTTGAAGTCTGAAGTTCTATGAATATAGACCTTTAGGCATTCTACTGGACATAGAGATGCATCTTCTTTCAGAGGGCAGATTCTCCAGGGACCCCACCTGTTGGTGGGTAACTCATTCTTGGCGAGAAACGTAGGATCCGGAAACAGGTTCAGTTCTCCCCCATCCAGGAACTGAACACGACCTGCCTCTCTCGAGAGGGCTACAATCTCACTAACCCTGGCCCCGGACGCGAGTGCAAATAGGAAAATAACTTTCTGTGTCAAATCCTTTAACGCACACTCTTCATTGCTCAACAGAGAAGCGAAATGAAGAACTTTGTCTAAAGACCATGAAATGGGCTTTGGAGGTGCTGAAGGTCTGAGCCTAGCGCAGGCTTTCGGGACTTTATTAAAGATCTCGTTACCTAGGTCGACCTGGAAGGCATATAGAATGGATCTTGTCAAAGCAGACTTACACGCTGAAATCGTGTTAGCTGCCAATCCTTGACCATGGAGGTGGATGAAGAAAGATAAGCAGAAGTCTGTCGAGATCTCCTGCGGATTCTTCGCCTTGACAAAGGCCACCCATTTTCTCCAAGATGACTCATATTGCCTTCTGGTAGATTTGCACTTATATTCCTCAAGGAAGTCTATGCTGGCTTTTGAAATCCCGAAACGCTTTCTCACCACTAGGGAGAGAAAATCATGAGCTGCAGGGTCCGGGTTTTCTGTAATGAAGCGCAGACAGTCGACTTCTGGACTCGCTGGGTCAGAACTGGATCTGGTAGCGGTACAAACTTCAGCCGTAGTTCCAATGCCAGGGGGAACCACACGCTGTTCGGCCACTTGTGGGCCACTATTGCCGCTACCCCCTTGAAGGATCTCAGTTTGTTGAGGACCCTCAACAGAAGGTTGTGAGGAGGGAACAGATAAATCCTGGACCATCTGTTCCAGTCGAGGGACATCCCGTCCACTGCTTCCGCTAAGGGGTCCTCGTACGGGGACACGTACAGGGGCAACTTCTTGTTGTCTTTCGTTGCAAAGAGGTCTATCTGCAGTTCTGGGACTTGATTCAGAATGAAGGAGAATGATCCTGCGTCTAAGGACCATTCCGACTCTATCGGTGTGAACCTGGATAGAGCGTCCGCTGTCACATTGCGGACTCCTTGAAGGTGAACTGCCGACAGGTACCACTTCTTCTTTTCCGCCAATCGGAAGATGGCCAACATCACCTGGTTGAGAGGTGGTGACCTCGATCCTTGGCGATTCAAGCATCTCACAACTACCTTGCTGTCTATCACCAACCTTATGTGGATCGGGTGATGCGGGGAGACTTTCTTTAAGGTAAGGAGCACTGCCATAGCTTCTAGAAAGTTTATGTGAAAGGTCTTGAATAGCTTGGACCAAGTCCCCTGAACTTTTTTCCGATGAGAGTGACCTCCCCATCCCTCCTTCGAGGCGTCTGAGTGAATCGTCACCGACGGGGGAGGTGGCTGAAGAAGAACCGACTTCTTTAGATGTCTGGCTTGGGACCAAGGCCTGAGAAGAGTACTTAGCCGAAGCGGAACTGGTCTTCTCAGATCTCTTCGCGCGTTTGATGCATAAGTTCTCCAAACTCTGGTTGCATCCTTTAGCTGTGCTCTTAGCACTGGGTCTGTCACTGAAGCAAACTGGAGAGAGCCCAGTACCCTCTCCTGTTCGCGTCTTGATATCCTTTCGGAATCTAGAAGTCTCTTGACAGAACCCGCTATCTCCTTCCTTTTCTTCGCCGGGATGAAGAAACGGTTTGACAAAAGGTCCCAGTGGATTCCCAGCCACTGGAACTTTTGAGATGGAGAAAGTCGAGACTTTTTTCTGTTGATCTTGAAGCCTAGGTACTCTAGGAACTGGATCACTTGACTGGAAGCTTGCAAGCATTCTGTCTCGGATGCTGCCCACCCCAACCAGTCGTCCAGGTAGGCTACTACCTGAATTCCCTTTAGGCGTAATTGTTTGAGAGCTACGCTCGCAAGCTTCGTAAAAATTCTTGGGGCTATGTTTAGCCCGAATGGCATGGCTCTGAAGGCGTATAGTCTTCGTTGTAGCCTGAACCCTAGGTAGGAGGAGAGTCGACGGCTGATTGGAATGTGCCAATAGGCGTCTGACAAGTCTATAGAGACGGAATATGCCCTCTTGGGCAGTAAGGTCCTTATGTGTTGCAGTGTTAGCATTTTGAATCTGCAATTCACTATGAACTTGTTGAGTGGCGACAAGTCCAGAATGACTCTGAGCTTTTCCGAGTCTTTCTTGGGAACACAAAACAGCCTCCCTTCGAATTTGATAGACTTCACCTTTCGGATCACATTTTTCTCCAACAGTTCTTGAACGTACTCCTCCAGAATGGGGGTGGAGTGTTGGAAAAACCGAAGGCACGGGGGTGGAGTGCTGTACCAGCTCCAGCCCAGTCCATTCTTGAGTAGGCTGTGGGCCCAGGGATCGAAGGTCCACCGATCCCGAAATTTCAGAAGTCTCCCTCCTACCGGTATCATCTCACTTGGACTGCCGTCCTGAGGTCTTGCCTCCCTGACCACGACCACCCCTGAATCCCCTTCCCCTTGAGGGGCGCCTAGACGAGCCTCTGGCTGCTCCTCTAGGCTTTGCTTGAAAGGAAGTAGACTGCCCTTCGAACGCTGGGGTGAATGCCGTGGACTGTGTCGACACGGCCTGGGGTACCCACTGAAAAGTGGTCGGGGTTTGTGCCACGATCTGGGGCACTGGAGGCAATGACAATTGCAGTTACTGTCTAAAAGGCTTGGCTGGCAGAGACGGTAGCCTAGTCCTCATAGTCTTCCTCTTTGGTTGAGGACCCTCATCCGGGGAAGACTTTCTTTTGATAGCCAGGCCCCACTTCTGGAGAAGGTTTCTATTCTCCAAGGCGGCCTTATCAACAACTTCTTTGATCAAGTCGGTAGGGAAAAGGTCTTTTCCCCAAATGTTGGAGGAGATTAGTTTCCTTGGCTCGTGCCTCACCGTAGCTGAGGTGAACACGAACTCCCTACAAGCTCTCCTTGCCTTGACGAAGCCATAAAGGTCCTTCGTCACTGTGGCCAGATGAGTCTTGGCCACCACCATGAACATTTCATGGACCTTGGGGTCACTTGCCATCGTCTCAAGAGTAGTCTGAAGAGACATTGAGGCAGCCAGTCTTTCTTTTGTCTCGAACTCTCTTCGCAAAAGAAAGTCAGACAGCTTAGGGAGGTCCTCGCCGAAATGACGTCCCGCAAATATCAGCCTCCAACTTTCCAACTGAGAACGTAAGATGGACGTCCTTCCAGTCTTTGTGGTCCATAGGCAGGGCCAGCGACAAGGGTTTACACTCCTCCAGGGAGGGGCAAGGCTTGCCGGCCTCGACTGCTTTTAGTACAGCCGCAAACCCTTTCTGTAGAAAGGGGAAGGCTCTAGCAGGCGAGGGCACAAAGGAAGGGAGCTTCTTACTCAATGCAGCTACCTTTGAGTTAGAGAAGCCCCTCTCTTTCATCGAGGATGAAAGTAGAGCTTGAACCTTAGCATGGTCCATCACTATGACCTCCTTCGGCTCTGTCTCCTCCTTTGAAGCTGGTTCCTTCCTCAGCCGGACATAACAGTCCGGATATGATGCCTTGCTGGGCCAGAATTCCACCTCCTCCATGGGAACTGAGCCCAGCTTATCCGAGATGACGATCTTTCCAGTCGTCATCGGCATGTGCTCAGCATACCTCCATGGGTTAGCATCTGAGCACAAGGGAAGGTCTTTCACATTGAGCTTTTTCTGGGGCCCATGTGATTCTGCAAGGCACTGCATTCGCAGTTCCATTGCAGCCGCCTTCTCCTGATTCTCCTTCTGCATTTGTTGGATCATTCCAACAATAGAAGAGAGGGCCTGTTCCAGCTCTACTGGGAGACCGGCCGATGTTGAGGGAATAGGCTCCGGAATCTGAACCGGAGTAGCCGACACCTCGTCGACCTCTTCCTCTACAACGTCTGGGGCTTGAACTTCATCCTGGGCATCTGCCAGGAGGTCTTCCTCCAGACGCTCGTCCACGTCAGACATCCTGTCATCTAACTGGATGTCTTGCATCGCGACCGCAACTTCAGCATCCACCTGGATCTGAACTTGGGGGATCTCCTCTTGAGGCTGGGGAATCACTGCATCAGCTGATGCCTTAGGGAAAAGATACGCCCTCATCTTCTCACTTGGAAGATAAGGGCCAGAGGTGTTCTTTTGGAAGCCCCTTACCCAGGTACGAAGCTTCTCCCTTGCTATATCCCTTGATTCCGCCGTCCTAGGGGAATCAAAGGCCTCAGTAATCAGGTTAGTGCACACAGTACATACCTGAGGGTCCCAATACCGGAGATCATCCTTGGAGACAGCGCATGCTGCGTGTCTCCTACAATACTCATGTCCGCAGAGGTTCTTGCTGCGGACGTTGCAGAAAACACTTCCGCACTTCGGAGGGTCCTTCTGTAAAGAGAAGAAATTTCCATGAGTATCAAGTGAACTATGTATCACTGGATATGCATAGTATAGCATAACAATTCAAAAAGGAAAGACACACACTTGTGTTTCCCTCACAACCCATTGTTGCAGCCTTCCAGATAATAAAATCGAATGGTTAATCTCTTCTAGAGTAACCAATGCAAAGTTTCCAGAGGAAACAGGTGGAGCTCACACCTAAGCAATGATTTTAAAATCCTGGATAATAGACAGGAAAGAACTCACTTTCCTATCTGTAGGGCAACAGCAGAGGGCTGTGCAAGAAAACACAAAAGTGTTAGAACACACAGTGCTGTACCAAAACCCATACTATAGTTTTCTTCTTACAGTATCTGTTATACTGAAGAATACTGGTACAGTATAGGAGGTTATGTGCCGGCCGGCACACACCATAACTAGCTTTAAAGTATACTACTTAACAGCTATAAGGCGGCAGAACGCTGGTTCAAATGCATGTGCCGGCCGGCACAGCCAATGTCGGTCGGCAATGACTGCTGACCAATCACTACACAAGGTAGTACCCGGCTGCCGGCCACACTCTTGGCGACCGGCAGACAAGGGCTGACATTAGCCGGCCGGCAAAGGTACAGGACCGATGCCAGCCGGCAGCAAAAGAACCAGAGGACTACAACTGCCCGGCTGCCGGCCTGTACAGCACTAGAAGAAAACAGAATGGATGCCGGGATAAGAGTGTACACTACCTCCAAGCCCGGCAATCCGAAAGAGTGCATATAAGGAAGGGGAGAATCTAATTCAGGCTTCCTGACCAATGCCGTCTGACTCTGCAGGCAGGCATGGATGAGGGACCAAGGGAGGTCCGGGCAGCACTCAAAACAGAAGACCCTTGCCGGCCAGCAGCTCTGCCGGCCGGCAAGGAACTGAGTCAATTCCACATCCTAACCTATTCTAGGTCCAGATGTAGAATGACGTACAGTACTGTAATGGCTAGGCCATTACAGAGATAGAGGGGGAAGGGACAAAAGAGGGTCCTACCAACCTTGCTTTAGTGATGGATCACCCGCAGCCAAGAAACTCATCTTAGCCTAAGGGAGATCCAAGGGGGGAGGCCAGCAATACTTGCCAGCTCCCAGAGCACCAAAGCAAGGAAGGTGTTGCTACTCCCAGGGAAAGAAACTTATCCTCCCCCGAGAACAGCAAAAAGGACTAGTCTGGTAGATCACAAAAGAAGGAATCATCTCGTACAGAAACCTTCGGTAGTGATCTAAGGAGGCTAAGCCTCCTATGTCTGTGTCAGGTCAGCGAGGGAGACTCTACCCCAAGCCAGACAAACACAGACTCAGACTAAAAGACTCTGTTGTTCTGTCCCTCTTTGAACCAGACTTACTGGAACAGGAAGGTACAGTAACACCCCAGTATAGTTTTATCGAAAATTAATTCAGATAAACCACTTAGGGATAAGCCCAAGGCTTAAACAG
>NC_090725.1:154576667-154581667 GCF_036898095.1 Palaemon carinicauda | reverse complement strand
ATATACATATATATGTATATATATCTGTATATATATATACATACATATATATATATATATATATATATATATATATATATATATATATATATATATATATATATATATATATACAGTATATATATATACACACACACACACACACATATATATATATATGTATGTATGTATGTATATAGTTCTAATTGCCTCTTCCTTGGCTGAAATGCAGGAAATGATCTGTAGATTAGTACTTGAGCGGAGAAAACTTAGATTGGTGATCAACCAGAGAAAGACTGAGGTCATGCAAATTCAGAGGTGTGATCAGTTGAACTACCTTATCGGAGGAGTAATATTACCAAAATCAAACTCTTTCAAATAATTAGGAACCATCATTACCAGCAATGGATCACTAGGTACAGAATTCAAGAAGAGAATAGGGAGGGCAGAACAACTAATGGGCATGCTAAAAACAGTTTGGAGGTCAAATCGAATATAAGTTCACAGCAAAATCAAAATGTATATTTCTCTTGTAAGTTCGATATTAACTTATAGGCACCAGTCGTGGTACAGCACTGTAACAACTTATGCAAATTTCTTTGCTTTGAAAATGAAGTATTGGGAAGGACTTTGGAAATCAATTGGCAGCAGTATATAACAAATGTGGCAATTCATAAGATGACAGGGTTGCCAATGTGCACGATATAGCTAGATTTAACTAGATTATCATTATGGATATGGATGGGGCATATCTTAAGAAGGGAAGAAGAGTTATTATTATTATTATTATTATTAAATGCTAAGCTACAACCCTAGTTGGAAAAGCAGGATGCTATAAGCCCAGGGGCCCCAACAGGGAAATGGCCCAGTGAGGAAAGGAAATAAAGAAAAATAAAATATTTTAAGTATAGTAACAACATTAAAATAAATATTTCCTATAAAAACTATAAAAACCTTAATAAAACAAGAGGAAGAGAAACTAGATAGAAGTGTGCCCGAGTGTGCCCTCAAGCAAGAGAACCCCAACCCAAAACAGTGGAAGACCATGGTACAGTGGTTATGGCACTACCCAAGACTAGAGAACAATGGCTTGATTTTGGAGTGTCCTTCTCCTAGATGTTTACCATAGCTGATGAGTCTCTTCTACCCTTACCAAGAGGAAAGTAGCCACTGAACAATTACAGTGCAGTAGTTAACCCCTTGGGTGAAGAAGAATTGTTTGGCAATCTCAGTGTTGTCAGGTGTATGAGGACAAAGGAGAATCTGTAAAGAATAGGCCAGACTATTCGGTGTCTGTGTAGGCAAAGGGAAAGAACCGTAACTAGAGAGAAGGGTCCTATGTAGTACTGTCTGGCCAATCAAAGGACCCCATAACTCTCTAGCGGTAGTATCTCAACGGGCGGTTGGTGCCCAGGCCAACCTACTATCCAGGATGTACCTGAATGGAAGCAGCTTGGTAGGAGAAGAAGTGGTAGTCCAAGAAAAACTTGGCTGAAAACAATGCGAAGGGGAGGTTGGATCTGAGAACTGGCTTTACCTCAGAGGGAGGGCACAAGAAAGAGACATTTGTTGTGAATTCATTGAGGCCCTATGCATCCCATGGATGGCAGAGGATTAAGTATGTATGTAAGGATATATATATATATATATATATATATATATATATATATATATATATATATATATATATATATATATTCAAATAAGCCATATATTTTTGTTACATTAATGTCTGGATTCTCTTAACGACCTCAGGATCAGAGCCCCAGGCGAAATCACACAAAGACAAGAGCTTGTGACCGGCCGAGAGTCGAACCCTGGTCCGGCAAACTTGTAGAGACAGTGACTACTACTTGGCCACGAAGAAAAATAAAAGTCAATGACAATTATGCTGTACTTATCCCTGTCGAATTCAAGTGTTTTGTACTTAGAATTGAAATTAACCCATCTTCACCATCATAGCTAATTGGTAGTTTGTTCAAAAATTTATCATTAATCGAATGCCAAGTAACAAACTACCACTTGGATATTTCCGATCAAGAAAATGTAAAAAAAGATTGAAAGGTACTATTTCGGTGCAAGTTCTGTACTGTAATAATAATAATATGGCACAGTACTTTTAAAATTTTATACTAGCTATATTAATACCTCACCTCCCCCATCTCTCTCTCTCTCTCTCTCTCTCTCTCTCTCTCTCTCTCTCTCTCTCTCTCTCTCTCTCTCTCTCTCTCTTAATGTGCGTATAAGCATTTTAATGCTCAATGTGTAAGTGCTGTATACTATATATTACTTTTGTAATAACTTGATAGTGTCCTGTATGATACTACTACTAATGATGATATTAATAAAGGCATAATGAAGATACATACACAATAACTTCATAAAAAAAAATTTATATATATTCTATGCTCATTAAAAGAGGCTCAAAACATATCATGGTCCTTTATATGATTATGTAATATTTGATAATATAAAGTAATTCTTAAATGAAATGAAATGGTTCCCAATTTCTCTCTCTCTCTCTCTCTCTCTCTCTCTCTCTCTCTCTCTCTCTCTCTCTCTCTCTCTCTCTCTCTCTCTTTGAAATAGAAGTAAAAAAATGGTAGGTTTTTTATTGTTCTTATCATATCATGAGAATAAATAGTTTTCATTTAGGTAAAGTATGTCATATGTGGTTGAAAAATTATAAATATATAAAAAAAAATTGATAATCTTTTTTATTTAGGAAAAAAATACCTATTTTTTTTTAAAGAAAGCTCTTCAAAGGTATCATAGGATGGTAATACGAAACATGTGCGAGTGTAACTCTTTTCTTCAGAAATTTCCCTTATGAAATTTAAACACAAGAGTCAAACCGAAATTAAATTTCCTTTTACCTTATTTTTCTGACTGCTTTGTTTTGCTAGAATTTTCAGATTTTTGATAACGTGAGCTACATATATTTCAAGGTCTGCTGAGATATTTTTAAAGAATTTAAAAAAAAAGTGCAAATTTTCTCGTCAACAAATAAGAAAGTTATATGAAAAGGAATTTGTTTAACTATGAAATTGTTTTTTAGTAAACATATGGAAACGGATTTTATATACAATTTCATATAGTAAATGTTTTATTACAAAATCTGTATTAAATCAACTTACTACATACAGAATATAGTGGGAAATATTCAATAAAAGGAAATAAGGATTATAAGGAATGAGAAATGAAATAGGAATAAAACGGAATCAAGAAGGGTATAAAGAACAAAAATATGCTAAAATGAACAGTAAAAATTTGCAAAAGAAATTAAAAGATGATTGAAAAGGAAATTGAAAAGAGAGAAGAATGGAGAAGCCCTTCACCCTTTGACATTAAATGAAACAGAGGTAGAATATAGTCAGAAATACTGTTGAAAGGAGAATAAGGACAATAGGGAATAAGAAATGGGATAAAGATAATGGGGACTAAAGAAGGGAATAAGGGTATAAGGAATAAGCTAGATTAAAATGAAAAGTTAAAATATATGAATGAGAGAAATCAAAAGAAAACAGAAAAGAGGGAAGAGTGGGTAAAAACCCTTTAACATTTGGGCTAACATTCTCTTTACTTGAAACATAACGGGGCAGTACTTTGCTCGACTAAACATTGATGTAATGGAACACAGTTTGATCATTTCTCCTGGTGTTTCCAGTACAGCAGTTGTGGTTAAGGGATTTACCAGTGTGCATCTTTTTATTATGGTATCAAATGTCCAATAGCATTTAACCAGTTTAGTGGATGGTGATTCAAATTCAGTAGTAAAGGAGGTTCTAATGTATATATACAGTATATATATATATATATATATATATATATATATATATATATATGTATGTATATATGTGTATATGTATATATATATGTATATACGTATATATATATATATATATATATATATATATATATATATATATATATATATATATACAAATTTGTTAATCAGGTTTACATTATTTTTTACATTTGAATTTGAGATGGTACCAATTAAAGGGTTGAGGAATTTCACAAGGTACTTTGTTATGGCCATGGGAAACCACCCTCTTTTTTTAAAATAGAATCTTGAATAACATCATACGTAACAATGTAAAATGGTTTCATTATATTATCGACATAATACAATTCATGAACAAAATTCTATATTGGTCAAACTTGTAAAGCCCTTGAAAAGAGAATTGAACAACATAAGAAAAGTGTCCGATATGCTCAGGATAATAATGCACTCTGTGCAAAGAAATTATTTTATTCAAATCACTTATTGGAAAAAAATATTATAAAGCCCAGTTTCATAAGAAAACCTTTGATAACAACTTGAATATTGGCCATGGAATGTACAACCTTGACGCATTTATATGTAAAGAGATTTGCAAGCTATTTATATAAAAAAAGAAACTTTAACCACTTAATGTAGAACTGAATGTATCGGAGATAATTAATACTACTGTAAAATTAATATTTAGACATAAGCTAGCATTCTTTGTTGGGTACAACTATTTCATTAAGTATTCATAATTGCTTTGGCATTATATATTATCATGTTAGATATGATTACTGATATATATATATATATATATATATATATATATATATATATATATATATATATATATATATATATATATATATATATATATATATGTTAATTATGTGCATAAACATGTATATATAAGTCTATGTATATATTCATATGTATTGGCATACGTGTAGGTATGTATGTATGTGCCTGTATACGTATACCTGTATGTGTATGCGTATGTTTATGTCTATGTATATATTTATATATACAGTATGTGTTGATATGTATATATATGTATTTATATATACATATGATTTTGCTTATGTATTTGCATGGATAAGGCTACCCCTATTTATATGAAGAAATTGTATTGGAAGCCTAAACAAATTTTTCGGTTATCAGAAATGACCCTTTCTGGCACGTGGCTAATGAGGGTTTGAACTCCTCCCAAGAGACACTTGGTAACAGCGCAGATAGCTGGTATGGGAATGTC